>NW_006408593.1:2510006-2515593 GCF_000296735.1 Chrysochloris asiatica | reverse complement strand
ATTGTACTGGGAAAGCGCTGCCTTTTCAAACAAGAGGTGCTCATAATGATGTGAATAGAGCAGTTTTCAGGACCTTCTTTTGCTGATGGGGCAAAACTCAAATTGAGAAGAAATAGCTGCAAACATTCATTAATAATAAGAACATGAAGTGTACAAAGTATGACTCTAGGAAAATTGGAAGCTTTCAAAAGTGAAATGGAACACATAAGGATTAATGTCCTAGGCATTGCTAAGTGTCATCAAGACAATTCTAACTCATAGTCACATTAGAATTTCTGAGGACCAGTTGGTGGGTTTGAACTGCTGACCTTGTGTTTTGAAGTCCATTGCTGATCCTACAGTGCCACACAAAGAGTCTGTCTACAAGCATTAGTGAACTAAAATGGACTGGTTTTGCCCATTTGGAGTCCAACAATCCTATGTTTTCTGCCAGAAATGAAAAATTGAAGAGGAATGCCATCACATTCATCATCATCTTGAAGTACAATGCTGTCAATGACATGATAATACCATATACTTACAAGGAAGACTAATAAAGTGAGTGATGATGAAATTAAAGAATTGATCAAACATGCAATCAAAATGTATTGATAATTACCAGTGATTGAAATGCAAAAGTTGCAGCAGAGGAAAGGTCAGTAATTGGAAAACATGGACTTGGTGATAGAAGAGAGGAAAGCTCAGTGGTTGGAAAATACGACCTTGGAGATAGAAACAATGTTGGTGATCATACGATAGAATTTCAAAGATCGATGACTTATTCATTGCAAATACCTTTTTAAAATAACATAAAAGTTATTATACACATGGCCTCATGTGCATGTGAAAGTTGGACAGTGAATAAGGAAGGCCATAGAAGAATTGATGCATTTGAGTTATGGTGTTGGAGGAGAATATTGAAAGTACCATGGACTGCCAAAGAATAAATAAATCTGTTTTGGAAGAAGTGCAGCCGGAGTGCTCCTTAGAAGCCAGGATGTGCAGACTTCGTCTTTCATACTTTGGACACATTGTCAGGAGGGATCAGTCACTGAAGAAGGATATCATGTTTGGTAAGATGGAGGGTCAGAGAAAAAGAGAAAGATCCCCAGTGAGATGGATTAACAAAGTGGCAGCATCAATGGGCTGAAGTGTAGCAACAATTGTGAGGTTGGCCCAGGACTGGGCACTGTTTCATTCTGTTGTTCATAGTTGGTACTGACTCGACAGCACCTCGCAACAATAACAACATACACATGGGCTTTGCCAGATATAATACACAGGAGCCAAACTGGTTATATATATGGGAAGAGACCATGGAAAATTCAATAGTATCAGCAAAACAAGGCCAGGGGTAGACTGTGGACTAGACCATCAATTGCTGATATGCAAGTTCAGACAGAAGTTGAAGAACATGAAAATAAGTACTCAAGAGTGAATATAGGACTTTGAATATATCCTGCCTGAATTTAGAGGCCAGCTCAAGACTAGATTTGATGTATTAGACAGTAATGACTGAAGCTCAGAAGTGTTGTATGATGACATCAAGAACATCATACAGGATTAAAGCAGCAGTTCCTTTAAAAGAGAGGAAAGAAAGAAAATATCAAAATGGATGGATGTCAGAGGAGACTCTGAAACTTGCTCTTGAGCATAGTGAAGCTAGAGCAATTGGAAGAAAATGAGAAAGTAAAAGAACTGAACAGGAAAAATTAAAGGACAGCGCGAGAAGACCAAGTCATGTATTATAATGAAATATGCAAAGACCTGGAGTTAGAAAACCAAAAGGGAAGAACACACTCAGCATTTCTGAAGATGAAAGAATTGAAGTAAAAAATCAAGCCTTACTTTGCAATTTTTAAGGAATCTATGGGATTCTAGAAGTCCTAGTGTGGCACTGTAAGATAAGCACTGGACCATAAGGTCATTTGAACTGTAAGGTCGGTGTTTCAAACTCATCAATCACTCCTCAAAATCTCTATCTATACATGGTTACTATGAATTGGAGCCAACTTGCTGGCACTTAACAACTACAACATGGGCTTCTATGGAATCAACAGTCAAGAAATCAAATGACATTTCTTTAGGCAAGTCTGCACAAAACCTTTCTAAAGTGTTTGAAAGGTTTGTGGACCCAAGCCATGATATTTTCAATGAGCTCACTTGCATATGAAAGTTAGACAGTGAATAAGAAAGACCATAGAATAATTGATACATTTGAGAAATGGTGTTGGAGAAGAATATTTAAAGTACCATGGACTTCAAGAAGAAAAAAACATCTGTGTTGGAAGATGTATAACCCACATGCTCCTTAGAAACAAAGATGGTGAGACTTCATCTCTCATACTTAGGACATATTATCAGGAGGGACCAGTCCCTGGAGAAGGACATTATGCTTGGAGGGTCAGTGAAAAAGAGGAAGACCCCCAAGGAGATGGTTCTGCACAGAGACAGCAACAATGTACTCAAGTGTAACAATTTTGAGGGTGGAAATGGACTAGCAATGTTTTGCTCTGTTCTGCACAGTGTTACTATGAGTTTAAATCAACTCAACAACACCTAACAACAACAGTGTATAAACTACTGAATGATACAGAAAGTGTCTAAAGAAGATGGATTACACAGTCACTGTGCCAAAAACATATGGACCATGTTCAACCATTACAAAAGTTAGCATATGATCAGTAAAGGCATTGGAGAAAAACTAGCCTCCAGACATTGATGAAATACAAACTAAAATCTTTTTAACAAACTGATATAGCACTAGAGGCACTCATCTATGTCAGGATATTTAGAAGAAAGCTACCTGGCCAACCAATTGGAAGAGATCAATATTTGTGCTCATTACAAAGAAAGATAACCCAACAGATTGTGGAAATCATTGAACAATATCATTAGTATTGAATACAAGTAAAATATTGCTGTAGATAATTCAAAAATTGTTGCAACAATACATCAGTGGGGATTTGTTAGAAATTCAACCCATATTCAGAAGAGGGCATGAAACTAGGGATGTCATTTCTGACAATAGATGGATTTGGGCTGAAAGCAAATACCAAAAGATATTTACATGTGTTTTATTGACTATACAAGGGCTTTCAACTGTGCATATCATGACAAACAATGGATAAAATTGTGAAGAATGAGTAATCCAGAACAATTGTGCTCATGAGAAACATGTACTTAGATCAAGAGACAGTCGTTAGACCAGAATGAGGGAATATTGAATCCTTTAATATCAGGAAAATCTTAGGATTCAGAATAGTTTCAAATGAGTCTTGGATGGGAAAAGAACAGGAAATGTTACTGAGCTCTATAATATCTACTCTCAAAATTAGGTTAAATATGATTGGCTCTAAAGTTTTACCAGTTCAAGCACCGTATAAGACAAGCTTTATTTATTTATTTATTTATTTATTTATTTATTTATTTATTTATTTATTTATTTATTTATTTATTTATTTATTTATTTTGTACTTATACTGGTTTTGTTTTCTAATAAATTGATCAATACCCTTTTAGTTTATAAGTATTAAGTTTTGAGCCAGGTGGCAGGTAAACATAAAATAATGGTTGAAAATACAAATGGAATGAGTTGGGAGCACAGAGATTCTAGGGAAGAATTGAGTCTCAGTGACTTAAAGAGACAGAAGTAAGTCCAGAACTTAATAGTTATGGAAAACAAGGATTTGAAGTTAAAATAGAAAAGGCTCATTCAGTAATAAAAACTATTTAATTATCATGTAACTAGTGATTTAAAAAATTTAATAGAGTGGTGAAGCAGGGATCAAATTTTTGTGAGTACCTGTATTAATGTTGAATGAGCATGTTAAAACACTAAACTATAAACCCACTCTGAATTCCACCCACCCACCCCCAGCAAAATCAGCTACAAGAAAGATAAAACTAGGTAGAGGGATATGGGATCATTTCAATGAAACAAGCCACTTAAATCTTGTGGCTTAGAACAACAAACATTTATTTGCTCATATTCTGAGGATTTGGTAATTAGGTCTGGGCTCAGCTCCATGTAATGGCAGTTGCGCTAACTCATATAAATCAGGTTTTGTGGTTTGCAACCCAAAAGTCTGTCTTCTAAAGGAAAGAAAGGTGAGCTTGCAATTTTCTTGTAGAGAGAGGGTCAGGTCCTGAACCATGATGCTTTCACTCTACATTGACTTACCAAATAAAAATTAAAAGATCAACTTTCTGCTTTAACAAGATAGACCCACATATGCTTTCAAATCAAACTTCAGGCAGCTCTTCATGTACCCTGCTAAGCTGATTCAAAATTTCCTAATAACAGTTTGCTCCTCATTTCTTAATACCTCTACTATATCATTCAGTAACTTTTACCAGTTTTTGAACAGACAAAGCCACCAGCATGGTCGCAGTCAAAAGCCAGTGCACTCTAGATTTCACTTGAATGGTATCCACTTTAAGCACCAGTGGTCAGGAATGGATTGCATCTAAAGTGAGTACTGACTGCAAGTGAATCTAAGAAAACAAAAATATGTGAAGATGGAGACCATCTTAAAATAAAACATGCTGGTGAAAATAGTAACTAAGGCAACAGGAGTAATGGGAGAACAGTTTAGAACATCCTACAGATGGCCATTTTCAACATTCCAATTCTGCAACTGATTTGGCTAGGGCTAAATCCAGAGAAAATGAATTGACTGGTAATTCATTCTACTAACTGCTTCTGCCATAGTTCAGGCTGTAGTTTTGGGTTATTTTTGCTTAAATCTGACAACTGTTATCATCACTTATGTGTGTCATGCTAAAGGAATTTATCACACATATTACCTTACTGAATTTTGTTGTGTGAATACTCTTCTCTCCAGCTGGAATTTATTTTCATAAAGGCAGATATAGCATCTTATTATATGTTGATACCATAGTTGATAATGGTATGTTCCTCATTTGATATACCTGTAAAGTTCTGTTGGGGGTTCCAACTCATAGTGACCTCATATATGGTTTCTGAGGCTCTTAAGCCTCATCTTTCTCCAGCAAAGTGGCTGGTAGGCTTGAACTGCTGACCTTGTAGTTTGTGGTCCAGTGCTTGTTATATGGAGCCACCACATTCTTTTCTCATATGTGATTGTTGTTAAGTGCCATCAAGTCAATTCCAACTTATAGCGACCCCATACAGGGTTTCCAGGGAGTGACTGGTGAGCTTGAATGGCTGACCTTGTGGTTCAAACTGACTTATCAGTCCAGTTCATTAACCCACAGTACCACATCAGAACTCCTCTCATATGTAAAATGGAAAAATTATAATAATACCTACTTCAGAGGCTTATTGTTAAGATGAAATAAGATGTCATTAAAGTACTTCAAATGCATCTGGCATATTAGAAAGTCTCATTACATAGTTTCTTTTATTTAAAAGGAGATCTGGATGTTTTCTAGGACATTTGCAATTGTCCCACACTCTGCTAATGAGCTGACTCACACAGTAATGAATTTTCTATCACTAGAAGATTTCAAGAGGCTACTATTTGTTAATGGGTACACTGTTGACATCACAGTTCTAGTTGAAAGACTGGATTATATGTCTTCTGATAACTCTTGTAATTCTAAACATATAGATTAAAAAAAA
>NW_006408593.1:2504956-2508360 GCF_000296735.1 Chrysochloris asiatica | reverse complement strand
CAAAAAGAAAATTTGTCTCTTAGTGGACAAACATCACTTATCTTGTCTTTTTTTTTTTTCACTGATGATATATATGTGTTTGTTTGTTTGTTTAAAGATACCAAATCACATCTATTATGAATGATAACATGAGAAGAGAGCTGTGATAATATTTAAAATATCTGACATTTCTTAGTTTGAGTCTTGTGTGATACAAGCAGAAATACCCAAACAGGCTGCCATTAGACTGCATTGGCCCCTGGCTTTATTTTATTTTATTTTTTCTTTTTCACAAACCTTCTTAAGCTGTGTCTACAATAGCCTTCTCCAAGTCGTCCCCATTTATAGTCTTGCAAACAGAGCTGGTCCTCCATAAATTTGAGTAAACGCTCCAGAGGATGAATACTAAAAAGACTTAGGAGCTTCCCTGATGTTTTTATACTAACTGAGCTTAAGGTACGAGTGCCTTTCTGCTTTCCTTAGAAATACTGTGAGCTCAGAAATAAAAATTTTTCAAATTATTTACTCTGTTGCCAAGATCTATGCTTCTTTCCTCACAAATAGTAAATAAAATAAAGGTGTGGTCTGGGAGAATTGTGTTTACAAGCACTTCTAATAGAGGATACTCTGAATGCATACAATCTACTCCCTCTTTTCAACTCCCCCCATGACTCATGATACCAGTTATAATTTATGAAGAGTTGGCTATGTGACAGATGCTGTCTTAGTTGTCGTACATACAGCCCCACATTTCTAATCTTAATTACATCCTCACAATAATTATTTTTACTTATCAATGAAGAAATTGATGTGCAGATAAAATAGCAATGTGCTTAGCTCACACAGCTCGTAATAGAAGGCGTCAGGAGTCAACCATAGTACTAACTATCACCTGTACTTGACACAGATCAGTATGGTTGGAACAAAGTGACTTTGATTAGAAAAGCCAGAGCTTCTCTGAAAAACAAAAACTTCTCAGAAACTCATTTTTGGGAGAGGCAGGTCTTTTCACTGGTTTGGCCTGGTACCTACGTGTTTCCTAAATATAAATTGTTGATTGTGCATAACTTTAGAGAAAATCACTTTTCCATGAAGTGCCCATTATAGAGTGTCAATGAACACGATAAGGTACATAATTTACTTCAGGGAAGTATGTAATTAGAAAACTAACCTTTTCCTTTTCCCTGCTAATCAGTTGCAGAAAAAGATAAAATAATAATACACTAGCAACCATGTCTACGTTATTGTGCTTTTAATTTCTAAGTTGTTGTTAAGTTCGGACTCATAGTGACCCTGTATAGGGTTTCCAGAGTGTGCTTGGTGGGTTTGAACTGCCGACCTTGTGGTTTGCAGTTCAGTGCTTATCCTACAGTGCCACACCAGGAATCCTCCTAAATTATTAGATTGGAGCAAAATGCTCTGAATGTATTAAGCAGAGATGAGATTTCCCAATTATATAGCAAACTGGGGAGTCCTAGTGTAGTGCTGTTGGATAAGCACTCAATGGACCACATGGTTGTTTTGAACCAAGGGTCTGCATTGTGACTCACCAGCTGCTCCTTGGAAACCCTATACAGGGTTGCTATGGATGAGAAATAACTCAATGGCACTTAACAACAACAAACACAGGAAACTGCTTCCAATGACCTTTTTTTTTTTTTTTTTTTTAAGGTTTTTTTATTGTACCGTAGTGGTTACAAATCAGGCTGTGAACTGTAAGGTCAGCAGTTCAAAACAACCAGCTGTTCCACAGGAGAAAGATGAGGCTTTCTGCTCCCGTAAAGATTTATAGCCCTGAAAACCTGTTCAGGGTCGCTATGGGTCAAAACCGATTCGACCACACTTAACAGCAACATTGTGGATGGAGTGAAAGTTTGCAGGGCAGATCATCAATTTTACATTCAACAAATCATACACCTGTTTCCTTACAATGAATATAATCCCCTCCATGTAACTTCAGTTAACAGTATTTCTCTCTATTCATTTAGCTGTTTTTTTAAAAAAAAAAAACCATTCAGGCATATATAATAATTTACACCTCTAAAGGAGCTCTGGTAGCGTAGTGGTTACGAATCGGGCTGTGAACCTTAAGGTCAGCAGTTCGAAACTACCAGCCGCTCCGCGGGAGAAAGATGAGGCGTTCTACTCCCGTAAAGATTTACACCCTCGGAAACCCTGTACAGGGTCGCTATGGGTCAGAACTGACTCGACGGCACTTAACAACAACAACAACAACAAAGGGTACATTCTGCATGTCAGCCTCCTGGCCACCAGCTCTTAGTCCCTCTCTTCCCATGAATCTAGAGTCCTCAGCTGCTACACCTCTCCATGACCCCATCTCTGCCTCTGTCTCTGGCATCCCTGCTTCTCTGGATAAGGTCCCGCATTCTGCTTGTGTTCTTCACCTTTAATGGTCCTATGGGCCTCTGTTTCTGGACTGTAAGATTAAGCACTCTCCTTTTTTTGTTACAAAACTTCTACCTTTACAATTGTGACAATTGCAATTAGTCATCATAACAATTGTTCACTATTAAATCATATAAATCTTATCCCCATCTCTTTTCGCCAGACCCATCCAGTCAAGATGCAAAGCATTCAGTGGGGACTTGTTCTTCCCCCACACACTGTTAAACTAAACTCCCTCTTGAAACCTTATAAGCCAGTTATTTTGTGCCTTAATTGCCCCATCATTTTATGTAGCCGATGTGTAAGTTGCCCATCTCTATCTATCCTGTATACAGAGGAGATAGCATTGATACTTGATGTGAAGACTCCTTCCCTCTCTCTTGGTATTTAGAGTTACTACCTCCATGAGTATAGGTCAGGTTCATCAAATTGTAACAATTTACTCTTATTTCCTTTATTAATTTTTTTTTTTTTTTTTAATCTTCCTCTAGTCTAGTTCTGATAAATCAAGCCATCAAGGCTAGGTCAAATAGGTATGGTCTGAGAGTTTGGGTGTTCTTGTGCATCTCCCCTCACTTCATATCAGCTGGATGCTTAAATCTCAGCTCTAGCCCTCTGTGGCTATTTGTCCATGGGCTCAAGTATCCCCAGGTATTACCACACTTTGGACCAACCAGCCCTTCTTCTTCTCTCTCTCATCTCCAGATCACCGGGAGTCAATGAACTGTGGTTGAACTCAGCCCATTTCTTCATTGCTGCCTTTCCTCTTCCACTCACCAGTCGACCAGTGTGGTCACCAGCCAGCTTACATGCCTGTTTATGTGTTCCCTTTGAGTTTCAGTCTCAGAGGAGGGTTTTTGTCCTGTAGGAAACTGATTGCTTGCCTTGATGACTTCCTAGCAAACAGCTTGCTTATTCTTGTAATAGCCAGTCATGCTGACATTTTTTGTTTTGGGATTTTCCTGTTGATCTTTCTTTGAAGATGTATCTTCTGTTGCTGTAGCTGTTCCTGGCTTGTC
>NW_006408593.1:2485085-2504856 GCF_000296735.1 Chrysochloris asiatica | reverse complement strand
CAGAGCCCTTTTGTTCCAAGTTGGAGCATGCATCAATATTTACCTCTGTTCCACTTAGCACATGCAAACCTGTCTCAGTGTTCCACTATCTATCTTGTTTTTCTGCCTCCTCATCCTTCTTGTATTGCCCTCCCCAATACCCGAACTAAACCCTCCACCTCAACCTCACTGTTCTGGTTACCTTATATTCCATTAACTCTTCCATTCGTTTAAGACAGTCTATTTTATCCTGTAATTTACCTGACCTTCTCACCACCTGGATATCTGTTCCTCTGTGTTTACCTTCTTTCATGTTGTAATTATTTCACTCATAGGCTGATCATCCAGATACTCGGTTTTTATAATTTTATTCTGTTCTTGACTCTTCCATTTGTCAATTGAGTTCAGGGTGATGCTGCTATGTACGCCATTCTCTGGCTGTTGTTTCTGTTCTTGTTGGTTCTCAGTTTGCACATCTCCCTTTAGGATGTTTTTCATTGCAGGGTTGGCTTTGGCAAAATCCCTTAGCTTCTGTTCATCCTGGAATGTTTTGATTACACTTTCATATTTGATTGACTGTTTTGCTGGGTAGAGGATTCTTGGTAGGCAGTTTTCTTCAGGGTTTTATATATATCTCTCCCCCTTGCCTTCTTGCCTACATGGTTTCTGTTGATAGATCTGAGCTTAATCTGATTTGCTTGCCTTTGTATGTTACACTTCTTTTTTTTTCATAGCTGCTTTCAGGATTCTGTCCTTCTTTGATTTTGGAGAGCTTTATTATTATATGTCTTGGTGATTTTCTTTTACGGCCTATCCTTCCTAGGGTTCATTGAGCTTCTTGAATGGTTCTTTGCTTTTCAGGATGTTAGGGAAATTTACTTCCAGAAGCTCTTCAACTATCTCCTCTGTGGACTTGTGTGATTCTTCCTGTTCCAGAATGCTGATAATTCTTAAATTATTCCTCTTCATGTTGTCCAACATGAGCTTCAGGCCTTCTTCTGATTCTTTTATCTGTTGTTGTACTTGCTCTTCTATCTTAGTAGTTTTGAGAAACTTATCTTCTAGCTTACTAGCTCTGGCTTCTATCTCTTCATTTCTACTCCTTTGCCCTTTTGATATATTGTCCATTTCTGATATTCTATTATAATCGTTTGGATCTCTTTCTGTAGGTTTTGAATTATTTCCAATGCTGTTTCTATCTATTTGATTATTATTGTACCACTTTCCTGACTCCTTCCTTATTTTTCTCAACTCCATTGTATAATGTTTTGATACATTTTATAATAATTTTTCTAAATTCCTTCTCAGGCATTTCCAAAGCCTGTCCATCTTCCAATATGGAGTGTAGGTCTACTTCTAGCTCATTTGTCTCAGTCACTTTATCTTGTTTCTGGACATGTGCTGATATGGTCATCTGTTTCTTTTTGGGGGCATATTCAGGAGTTTTCTGTAGCCATAATACTTAGATGGGTCTGTATTTTGGTATTTTTTATGCTTCCTGATTTCCTTCAGGTAGATGTGGTCAGGAAATGGGCTTCCCTTTTCACTCTTCTTCCTGAGAAATTTCAAAATGCCATTGTTGGTTGTTGTGACCTAACTTAGGATTTAATTTTTGGCTTATTTCCTTTTTAGTCTTCCTGTCCTGTTCCACAGTACCTTTTCCTAATGATAAACAGTTCAGGGCTGGTTGTGCCCATTTTGCACTGCCATTTGGTTTTACATGGAAACTGTCACTTTAAATTTCTTGGAGTTCTGTGCACATGTGTAGTAGAACCCTCTGGGGGTGGGGTGTCCACTTGCTTAGGCATCCCCTCTAGTCATCAGAATGGAGGTCTGCAGACAACAAGAGACCAATGAACAGATACCAAAAAAAAAAGAATGTCCACACCTTTATCTCCGCAGTTCTGCCAGGCATCCATGGCTGCTTTGATCCTTCCTCTGCTTGGTCTCTCCCAAGATGGTGGCGCCAGGAGCAGCCGAGCATCTTGAATTAGAAAGCAATGGAGTTTTTGTTTCTGCTAGAAATTCCCCTAGCTGTAAGCCTTTCAACATTCTAAGTATTCCTTTATACGTGGTTCCGAGTTCTGTCACCAGCCCCTGAGGCTGCTTGGTCCAGTATTCTGTGTTATTGCTGACAGAGCTCCTCAGTACACTTCCACCTGATCTGCCATCTTGTTTGTTTCCCCCAATAACTTTTATTATTTAAAAACAATCTTTAAATTGCATCTTATGGGTGTATTTAAATGAGGTAGAAAATGTATAATTATAGTTTCTGAAATACTTACTTCTCAGAAAGTATGGTAATTGTCTAAGTTCCATAACTGTGCTTTCATGAAAGTGTCAGGAGTATGTAAGGCAAGAGAAAACGTCCCTGGAAAATCAGGAGGGTAGGAGTAACTCCATTATCATACTCGTTTCTTCTCCCACAGGAGCTTAATTCTGTGACCTACAAGAGAGTGGAGAGTGGCTTAGAATATTGAAATGTTCTACAGCCCTTCTTCTAGATTTATATCACTAAACCATGGATAAGCCATTGTATACTTTATTCCCTAAAGTCACTGAAATTTAAGCAAGCAGAAAGAGTACATTATGCTGGGGGTAAAGAGAAGAGAAATGAATTCAGAGTCAAAAGGCTTGGGCTTTCCTAGCTGTGCAGTCTTGAACACACCACTTAAGCACTCAGAATCTCAGCTGTTCCATTTGCAAATGAGGATATTATATGACTTGCCTACCTCACAGAATCTGTAATGGGATAAACTGGGAATTTAAGTAAAAAAGTTAAAAGGCTGCCTAACATGGTAATTGTAAGTATATGGAAATATTAAATATCATTATTGCTACTTTTTACTACACTTGAGTAGCAAAGCTTTGATTCTTCTAGCAAACCTGAAGTAAAGGCAGCATTCTTTATCTTCTTATTTTCAAATTCTCTGCAAATGGAACTTTGTATGTTTTAAAAACTGCTCTGTGAATTCTGATCTCAGGTGTTACTAATAAATAGTTGACCATTAAAGATTTCTTTTAATGCTCTAACCTCCTGCCCAGTCTGAATAAAGGCCCCTGAGGTGCAGCAAGTCAAAATCCCTAGAATCTGAAAATGTAACCTTGTATGGAAAATGAATCCTTAAAGCTGTGATTAAGTTAAACATTGAAAAGTTAGAAAATCATCCCGGATTAACTGGGTATGGTCTAAATCCAATTACAATGTTTTTTAAAAAGGGAAGATTTGGCATATCCTAGAAAAACAAAAAGACAGTATGACCATGGAGACAGAGATTGGAATGATGCCACCACAAGTGAATACCAGCAGCAACCAGAAGCTGAAAAATCTAAAAAACAAAAATAAAAGGTTCTCCTTTTGAGCCTGTGGAAGTAGAATGGCTCTGCTAAAGCCTTGATCTCAACCAGTTGAAAGTGACTTCTGACTCTAGCTCACAGAATTATAGGAGAATAAACGTTTTGTAGCAATTTGTACAGAAGTCTTATGAGACAAATTCACCAAGCTTCTCTCACACCGAAGAAAATTCTAGCTGAACTTCTGAATGACTGTATAAGTCTCTTTCTAAACCCCCAAACTGCTTTGTTCGCATCTAGCTTTGGGGAAGTAATCTTAAGACTTCGAAAAATTCATAAATTCTTTTTTAATGAGAAATTGTGTGACATTTTGCTTTCTATTACTAATGCTCCCTTGTATATGAGCTGCTTATGCTAGAAAAAATATATTTTATGTGGTAGAAATTATTGGAATTAAATGGGTATGTAAAATATGAAGTGGGATTTTCAAAGTGGCCTTTGCTCTTGGTTCTTTTTAGCCAGATCAACATCTGTGGCTAATGAGTGAGCGTAGATCAGTCCAAGAGGGACCAACTGGGTGCCGCTTCGTGTTGGCTAACTCTTCTTCAATGGATCATAGGCTTGTGGTGAAGCCACTAAGAGGGGCTTCCTGGTTGATAACCACGCATGTTAGAGGATAATGATTGCGTTTGGGGACATGGAAGCTCCAACAGGTGACCCCTGCCACAGCTGATCCTATTTATCTCTTTGTATCATTTTTGGTGGTAATAAATTTGTAGCTTTAAATATGATGCAATCTCTGTGAGTTGATCCAGTGAATTATTTAATCTACTTTGTTTGCCTATTTGGAAATCTGAAGGAAGATATTCTTCTAATATCTGAGTACTGACCTAGCTCTGTCTTGAGTTTATTGTTAAATGCTGTCAAGTTGGTTCCAACTCATGGTGATTCAGTGTTGGGTTACTGAAAATTTGAACTGCTGACCTATGATTAGCAAGCCAGTGTTTATTTTACAGCACCATACTAGGTCTTGTGGAGTCCCGCTGGTGTGACGCTGTGGGCTAATGCATCAGACTGCAAAGTCGTTTGAAATGCAAGGGTGGTGGTTCAAGCTCACCAGCAGCTCCTTGGAAACCCTACACAAGGTCGCTATGGATCGGCACTTAATGACAACAACAACTAGGACTACTGCTAGGCATGAAAATGGTATCTGTCCAGTGTGTGAACTCTGACCCTGATCTCAGTGGATTCAGTTATAGAAAGAGTGCCACTGGAGCCACTAATAATGAGGATGGAGAAGTGGGAAGATAAGTACCTGAACCATTTGCACGCTTTCGGGATTGAACACAAGTAATCCTTACCATGCAACTATCAATATAGGTGATATTGGCCGCATGTATCCATTGCTTAGTGCAAGACTCATTTCCTTTTCTTCAGAGCTGTGTCTCTTAATGCAGATTCTTAATCAATGAAGGAAAGCACAAAGGGTTACATCTGCTGGTATTTTCCTCTTCTCTCTTTTTAATCCAAAATGTGTTGACTTAATTCCCTGACTAGAAGACATGTTCTGCTTCCAGAAAGATTTACAGCTTCAGGATCCCTCCATAGAGTTTCTATGACTTAGCACCAACTTGATGGCATTGGGTTTGATAGCCTTATGGAGGGGATCCCTGATAGCTCAGTGGTTAGTATGTGGCTGCACACCAAAAGGTTAGTGGTTTGAACCCACCATATGCTCTGTGGCAGAAAGATGTGGTAAGCGCTTTCACAAAGATTACAACCGTGGGACCCTTGTGTAGCTGTTCCGCTCTGTCCTACAAGATGGCTATGTGTCAGATTTGACTAATGGTGCACATTAACCACATTCTTATTGGAAAACAAAACAGAATTAAATACCTTTGAACTTTCATACCAAGAGTTTTGAATCTGTGGAATCAACTTACCATGGATCAAAAATGTTTGGTGTTGGGAAAATATAAAGCCTTTTAGTGGTCCCATCAATCCCTCAAAAGTTAAAAGGGAACAGGTAGTGCTAGTTGCTTAACATTTACCAATATTATAGATAATTAGAGATTAATTGAAGTTCTGGTGTGGTGCTGATGGATAATGCCCTGGACCCCAGGATCATTTGTACTACAAGGTCAGTGGTTCAAATTCACCAGCTGCTCCTCAGAAACACTATCTATACAGACTCGATATGACTAAGAACTGACTCGAAGGCACTTAACAAAACAGCAACAGATTATTTACAGTATGGTGGTGGTGGTGGTTATGTGCCATGGAGTCAGTTCTGACTCATAGTCACCCTGTATAGAGTTTCCAAGGCTATAAATATGGGAGCAGAAAGCCTCACTGTTCTCCCATGGAACTGCTGGTAGTTTCAAACTGCTGATCTTGAGATTAGCAGCCTGACTCATAATCACAATACTGCAAGAGCCTTATTTAAAGTATGTAAGAGGATATGTGATATAGATTATATACAAATAATGCTGCCATTTATATAAGGGACTTTAGCATCTGTAGTTTTTGGTAGCCACGGGGATCCTAAACACACTCCCTGTGGATCCGAAAGTGTAACTAATCTTCAAATTATTGATCAGTTCTGTTGATTTGGTTTTGACTGTATAGTGTTTGTGAGGAACAGCTCGTGGGTTTGAACCACTGACCTTGTGCATACTGGTAAATTGCCAATCCTTTATCACTGCAACCATTTACCTTTAAACCTTGCTTCCATTCTTTAGATATTTACTGCTTTCCTATAAGTATGTCTGTGTGCTTAATTAATTAGTACAGTGAAGGAAAGTATTAATTTGCTATAGCTCATTGGAGTCCTGGATTGCAAGGTCAGTTTGAACCACAAAGTCAGTGGTTCAAGCTTACCAGATGCTCCTTGGAAATCTCATACAGGGTTGCTATGAGTCAGAACCAACTTGATGACACTTAACAAAAACAAGCAACAATTGTAAAAAATACTGCAACCACAAGTTACAGTAGTAGGTTCGATCTGCAAGGTCGGTCATTCAGACTCACCAGCTGCTCCTTGGAAACCCTAGACAGGGGCACGATGAGTCAAACCAACTCCATGACACTTATATGAACAACAACAAACAAGCATGGCATTAAAATAACAAAAACGGACAATTCTGGCGGATTGAGATCTGAATTCAGTTTGTTATCAGGGTCTTGCTTTCTCTGAAAGAGATCCTTTCTTGTCTTCCAGGGCTTTGGATGGCCCGTGGAATTCCTTGGTTGTGGAACTGTAATTCCAGTCTCTACCTCTGCCGTCCATGGCCTCATTCTGTGTCTGTATCTTTCTCTCAAGTTTTTGAAAAGATATCAGCAGTAATATACTAAGGTCCACCTTTCACCAATATGTCGTCATACTAATTACTCCTACAAAAGCCTTAGCACTCAGTAAGCTCACATGGATAGATGCTGATAATTATACCCTGGATATCTTTTGTGGGGTACACATTTTGACACATGTTAGGTTGTGGATCTTAGGTATCGGACAGTCAGCTCTCACTCATAGAGACTCCATGTACAATAGAACAAAACACTGCCCATGTCCCATGCTATATTCACAATCATTTCTATGTGTAAGTGCATTGCTGCAGCCACTTTGTCAATCCATCTTGTTAAATGTTTTTCCTTCTTTTTGCTGAGCCTTCACTTTACTAATGAAGCCCTCGTGGTGTAGTGTTAGGCTTCTAACAGCAAGATCAGCAGTTAAAACCCACCAGCTTCTCCATGGGAGAAAGGGGAGGCTTTCTGATGCCATGACGATTTATAGCCTGGGAAACCCCATACACAGTCACTATGAGTTGGAACAAACCAGGCGACACACAACCACCACCACTTTATTAAATGTGATGTCCTTCTCCAGGGACTGGCCCTTCTTGAGAACAGGTTCAAACAACATGGGATAACGTTTAGCAATCCTCGCTAAGGAGCATAATGGCTGGACTTCTTCCAACATAGTTTTGTTCCATTTTCTGACAATCCATGGTGTATTTAATACTTCATTGCAAAGTTGGTTTGAACTTCAAGGTAAACAGTTGAAACTTACCAGTTACTTCTCAGAAACCCTATATAGGATTGCTATGAATTGAAAATGACATCATATGTCAACATCATCAATTCTTCTCCAATAAATTGTATTCATTACTTATTGTTCAGCTTTCACATGTATGTATGAGGTGATTGAAAAACTAACATCCTGACTTTTTAACACTGTAAATATATCTTTTGTAACAGATTTGTCCAAAGTAATAATTCATTTGATTTCTTGACCGTTGCTTCCATGAGTTATGGTTGTGAATCTAAGTCAAAGAAAGTCCTTGGAAATTTCAGTCTTTTTTCCTATTACAATAACGTTGTTTATTGAATCAGCTGTGAGGATTTTTGTTTACTTTATACTAAATTGTAATCTACATTGAAGGCTGTAGTCTGATCTCCATCAGTAAGTGCTTCAAGTCCTGTTCTCTTCCAGCAAGCAAAGTTGTGCCATCTGCATATTACAGGTTATTAATGAGCCTTCCTTCAACCCTGAAGCTCCTCTTTTCTTTGTAGAGTAGAGCTTCTTGGAGTATTTACTTAGCATACAGTTTGAATAAACATGAATAAAGGAAATGACCCTAACAGACATCTCTCTATACTTTAAAACAGGCAATATTCCATTGTTTTCTGTTTGAACAACTCCTTCTTGGTCTATGTGCAAGTTCTGCATGAGCACAATTATTTGTTGTTAACTTCCCATTTTTCACAGTGTTATCCATAATTTTCTATGATTCATGTAACACCAGAAATATCCATTGTTCCATATCTATTTTTGAATCTGGCTTAGATTTCTGGCTGTTGATGTACTGCTGCAACCATTTTGAATGATCTTCAACAAAATGTTACTTGTCTGTGATAATAATGATGTTGTTTGATAATATCTAAATTCTATAGTTTACCTTCATTCTACTTGGATCAACTATCAATGTTCACGGAAGCAGCAGTCAAGAGGTCAGAAGACGTATTGCATTGGGCAAATCTGTTGCACAGGAACTTTTTAAAGTATTGAAGAGCAGAGATGTCAGCTTGAGGACTAAGGTGCTCCTGACCCAAGCCATGGTATTTGCAATAACCTCATATGGATGCGAAAGCTGGACAGTGAATAAGGAAGATCGTAGAAGAATTGATGCCTTTGGATTGTGGTGTTGAAAGAGAATACTAAAAGTGCCATGAACTGCCAAAAGAACCAATAGATCTGTTTTGAACTTCATTTCTCATACTTTGGACATATTGTCAGGAGGGAACAGTTTCTAGAGAAGGATGTCACGCTGGGTAAGATGGAGGGTCAGAGAAAAAGAGGAAGACCCCCAACAAGATGGATCAGCCAGGTGGCATCATTGATGGCATCAAGTGTGGCAGCAGTAGTGAGGTTGGCCCAGGATCGGACATTGTTTCGTTCTGCTGTGCATGGGGTCACTATGAGTCAGTTCCAACTCAATCGATGGCACCTGACAACAACAATAGTTTACCTTTCTTTGGAATGAGCAGACATTCAGTTTGCCATTTAGCTGTTTCCCTCATTTCTTTGTATAGACCAGTGCTTTCAATCCTGCATCAGTTTGATGAGACATTTCAATTGGTATTACTTCGGTTCCTGGAGCTTTGTATTTGCAGATGGTTTCAGTGTAGCTTGGACTTCTTTCTTTAAAACCCAATGTTTTTTTTAAACCATATACTACTTCCTGAAATGTTTGAACATTGACCAATGATTTTAGTACAGTGCTTGTATTCTTTCCATCTTCTTTTGATGCTTCCTGCATCACTCAATATTTGTCCATGTTGCTATTGTTGTTGTTGTTGTTAAGTACCGTGGAGTCAGTTCCAACTCATAGTGACCCTGCACAGGGTTTCTGAGGCTATAAATCTTTACAGGAGCAGAACGCCTCGTCTTTCTCCTGTGTAACCGCTGGTAGTTTCAAACTGCCGACCTGGAGGTTAGCAGCTCGATTTGTAACCACTATGCTACAATAGTTGTTAGGTGCCTTCAAATCATTTTTTACTTTTATCCACCCTTTGTAGAACACTACCTGCTTCTATACCATCTCACAGTTGCTGTTAGTTTTGAGCCCATTGTTGCCGGCACTATGTCATCCATTTCATTGAGTGAGGGCCTTTCTCTTTTTTGCTTACCTGCGCCTTTAGCAAAAATGATGTCCTTCAGAAACTGGTCCCTCCTGACCACACAACCAAAGTACAAGAAACCTTTAGCATCCTTGCTTTTAAAGAGCACTGTAACTGTACTTCTCCAAGATAGATTTGTTTGTTCTTCTGGAAGTCCATGACACGGTCACCATTCTTCTGAAATACAATGGTTCAAATGCATCAAATCTTCTATGGTTTGCCTTATTCACTTTCCAATTTACAAATGTATATGAACTGATTGAAAATACGGTGGCTTTGTTCAGGCACACATAAGTCCTCAAAATGACTTCTTAGCTCTTTAACATTTTAAAGAAATATTTTGCAGCAGATTTGCCTAATGCAACATGTCATTTGATTTCTTACTGTTACCTCCATAAATGTTGATTTTGGATCCAAGAAAATGAAGTAGTTGCCAATTTCAATTTTTTCTCCATTTATCATGATGTTATGTATTAGTCCAGTTGTGAGCATTTTTGTTTTGTTTACACTGAAGTGAAATCTATGTTGAATAAGTATGATGAAAGGACACAGTCCCGATGCACAACTTTTCCTGACTTTAAATCATGCAGTATTTTCTTGTTCTGTTTGAACAACTGCCTTTTGGTTTATGTATAGATTCCTCATGAGCATGATGAATTTTTCTGGAATGCTCATTCTTTACAATATTATTGATAGTTGGTTGTGATGTGCAAAGTCAAATGCCTTTTCATAGTCAATAAAGCACAAGTAAACATCTTCCTAGTATTCTATGATTTCAGTGAACATTCATTTAATATCATTAATGATATTTTGCCCATGTTGTCGTGTGCTGTTGAATCAGTTTCAACTCACAGCAATCTTGTATAGGGTTTCTGGGAGCAGTTGGTGGATATGAGCTGACAACCTTGTGGTTACTAGTCCAGTTACCACACCAGGGCTCGTATTTCCCATAGAATCATTGCAACTCAAAATATTGCAACTCAAGGTTTGAATTTTTTTTTTTTTTAAATTTCAGCTTCAGATATGTTGGATATGTTCTTCCTTTTGGTTTTCTGATTCCAGGTCCTCCCACATTGCATTTTAATACGTTTACTTATGAAGCTGCCCTTTGAACCCTTAGCTTCAGCTCTTTAACTTCTTTATTCCTTCCATTCACTTTAGCCTCTACACACTCTAGAGCAAGTTTCAGAGTCTCTTCTAATGTTTGTTTTTTTCTTTTCCTTCTTCTTTCTTTTCTTTTTCATGAACTTTTGATTTCTAACACATTATATCCTTGATGTCATGCCATAGTTTTTCTGGTCTTTGGTTTTTAGTTTTCTATTCATCGAATCTCTGTATGAGATACTCTCTAAATTCAGGTGGGGTAGACTCAGGTTATATTTTGGTTTTCATTGACTTTTTCCAATTCTCTTCAGTTTCAGCTTGAAATTATATGTGCGCTATTAATGATCTGTTTCCTCAATCACTCCCTGGACTTGTTCTGACTGATTGTATTAAGTTTCTCCATCATCTCTTCCACAGATATAGCTCATCTGATTCCTTTGTTTTATAGCCTGCCAGATCTATGTCTATAGTCACTGTGTATGTTGTTGACAAAAAGGTGTATGCAATAAATACATAATTGGTCTTGCAAAATTCTATCATCTGGTCCCCTTTATCATTTCTATCATGGAGGTCATATTTTCCAAATGCTGGTCCTTCTTTGTTTTCAACTTTCACATTTCAATCACCAGAAATTACAAATGCCTCTTGCATATGTGTTTAATCAATTCCATTGTACATAAGTTGGAAAATCTCCAATTTCTTTGTTTTTGGCTTTAGTTGTGGGTATGTAAACTTGAGTCATAGTCATTTTAACTAGGCATCCATGTAGGCTTATAGATATTATCCTATAACTAATAACACAGAACTTCAGGATAGAACTTGAAATACTCTTTTTGTGATTGAATATGATGCCATTCCTATTTAACTTGTCATTTCCAGCCTAGGAGATTATATGATCATGTGATTTTAAAAGACCAATACTAGTCCATTTCAACTCATTAATAACTGGAATATTGATCTTCTATGTGTTTAATTTAATTTTTCAGAACTTTAAATTTTCTAAAATTCCTATTTCATACATCCAACGTTCTAATGCTTCTGGATGTTAGCAGCTGTTTCTTCTCTGAGTGGTGCCATGTCAAAACCCAAACTCCAAACCCACCGTCATCAATTCTATTACAAACCGTAATGACTCTTATAGTGGTTTTGAGCCTACAAATCTTTATGAGAGAAGAAGACCTCATTTTGCTCCCAAGGAGAAATGGGTGTCTTTGAAATGCTAACATTGTGGTTAGTAGTTTAGTGTTTATTCTACAGCCCTCCCAGAGGCACCACATAAGCAAATAAAAATCCCCCAAACTTTGCTCCTTCCATGTAATTAAGGTCAACTCTACTTTAAGGAGCTTTGGCAGCATAGTGGTTACAAGTTGGGCTTGTTTACCTCAAGATCAGCTGTTTGAAACTACAAACCATTCCATGGGAGAAAGATGAGGCTTTCTACTCCAATAAACATTTTCAGCCTTGGAAATCCTATACAAGTTTTATGAGTTATAACTGACTCCATGGCACAGAGCCACCACCATCACCTACTTTAAGGAGGTAGTTCTTCCCCTGTTGTATTTTGTTGTCTTTCTAACTGAGGAGTTCATTTTCCTGCACTTTATCAGATTATGTGTCACTACGATACTTAAGGTTTCCAATGACTAACTTTTTTTTTTTTTTTTTTGGAGGAGGAACACTGACTACTGTGTGTTAGTCTAGAAATTACCCTGTAATGTCTCTACCATGTGTAACCCTGGAGGTATTGGAAATACCAGTGGCTTCCAGAATTACAGCAATACACAAGCCTCCACTGTACCCCAAACTGACAGTTGAGTGGTGGATTCAACCCACAGAAAATTATAATGACCAATTTCTAGCCTGAAATTAGAGTCGTGGTATAGCACTGTGGTCAGCCCTGGACTGATAACCACCAAGTCAGGAGTTCAAATTCACCAAATGCTTCTCTGAAAGCTTATACAAGGTTGCTGTGAGTCAGAAATGACTCAGTGGCACTTAACAAAAACAATAAGAAGACTGAAATTAAGGTATGTAAAATGCAAAACACTGTGGAATAGAAGAAAATAAATAAGGGAGGAGGCAGAATAAAATATTATGGCTGTCAGTAGTAAAATACTCCAGTCAAGGAAATGGGCTATGAAATGGCTCTCCTTTTCTCTAGTTTACTTTTGATCTGGGTACTGATTAAAAATGTATGCTCATTTTACAAAAAATACATCAGGCTGTACACATATAAATCATACACTTTTTGGAATATGCGCTATATGGTTTTTAAAAAAAGAACACTCAGAAATATAATAAATGACTAAAGCATCCAAAAGATTAAAATTTATGCAACCAAGAAAAATGTACATCAATTAGGGTATGAGATAGCACTGGGGAATATCATAACTCCATATTCTCTTATATTTTTTGAGACTTTTAAATCATTTTTAGGAAAAAAATATTTTACATTTTATCTAATTCTCCTACTGCATTTTATTTTTAATTTGTTTTTTATATTTTATTGATTTGGATCATTACAATTCATGATCAAACTCTTAACCATGAGTATACACATTTCTAAATCCTCATTTAAAAGTTCTGAAACGTTAGACTACTCTTTAAAACTGTTGAGGATTCATTTCACAATAAATGTAAATTAGTTAAGCATACAAGAAGCATTCTGTATCTCTTTCTATGTAAATTTTGAAACAGCAAAGACACTTTATTATTTTCTAGGCATTGTGTGATGTCATGTAAAACCAGTATCTTTTGCATTTAAATGAATGTATGATTTAGGTAAAAAGGGGTGAAGAATTTTTCCATTGGGAATAGGAAACTATTTCTGCTAGTATATAGTTTACATTTCTACATATTTTTGTGTATGTAAAATTGTGGCCAGAGGTTGACTTGTAAAGTACAAACAGATCTTCTTACTGTCCACATATTGAGATCATAAATTTTAGATCTTAGGAATTCCCAGAGTTCCGTGGATTCTTCTGTGGTTAAGTGCCATTGAGTTGGTTTAGGCTCATAGTGACCCAACACAGCATTTCCAAGGAGCAGCTGGTGAGTTTAGACCTCCAACTTTTTGTTTCAAACCTACCTTAAGGTCTAGTGTTTTTCGTACAGAGCCATACGAGGACCCCAGGCCCAGAAAAATTCAAAGATGTAGTGAGATTCTTCAAAGATTAGGAAAAGATAATTTAAGGATTGCATCAGAAATCTTAAATTACCTGTTAGGGTACCTTGATAAGGGAAAATATATCAATGTCCAATGTGCGTAAATGGTCACTGATGAGAGTGAAATGGAAGAAATGGACAAACACAAATAAATTTCTATTAAAATAAATGCACTCAGGTTTTTTCCATGACTAGGTTCTTGTTAAGTGTTGTCAAGTCCATTCCATCTCATAGCCACCCCATATAGGGTTTCTAAATAGTGGCTGGTGAATTTGAACCCCCAACCTTGACCAGGTTAAGAGACTAATAAACACTGGAGGTACGTACTATATGGGGAGATGGGAAGGTATAGATAGATAAATGAGGGTGCCTGTATTCTTTTAGGAGTGGTGAACTAACAAATCAGATAATGTTGTTGTGAAGTGCTACTGTGTCACTTCTGACCCATAGCGACCCTGTATAGGGTTTCCTAGAAGCAGCTGGTGAGCTTGAACTGCTGACCTTGCAGTTCAAATGGCTTTGCAACCAGATAATGTTATTATTGTTAAGTGCCGGCGAGTCAATTCCGACCCATAGTGACCCTGTATAGGGTTTCCAAGGAGCAGCTGGTGAGCTTGAACCGCCGACCTTGCAGTCCAAACGGCTTTGCAGTCTGGTGCATTAACCCACAGCGCCACACCAGCACTCCAATCAGATAATGTTGTTGTTGTTGTTAAGTGCCGTCGAGTCGGTTCCGACCCATAGCGACCCTGTACAGGGTTTCCGAGGGTTTAAATCCTTACGGGAGTAGAAAGCCTCATCTTTTTCCCGCGGAGCGGCTGGTAGTTTCGAACCGCTGACCTTAAGGTTCGCAGCCCAATTCGTAACCACTACGCTACCAGAGCAGATAATAGATGGACCTAAATTGTGTTCCAGTATCTTTACGTCTTATTCCTTCGAAAGTAGTTTGGTTCAAAACCAGTCCTTACGCTCTCATAAGAAGGAACAATAATGAAGTGAGCACTACAGGCCTTGTAGAAGCTTGGTGACTTTCTGGGCATACTCAGATTTCCCTTTTATTCAGAGATTACTAATTTTATCTGGCAAATCAAAGCATGGAGCAGAATACTACTCTGACACATAAGGAAAGAAGTGAGTTGGAGTAGACCCAATGACAACTGTTTTTGTTGTTGTTGTTGTTTTTTTTGTTTGTTTGTTTGTTTAATATAATATTGAATAAGAATACTTTAAATTACTAACTGAGGCACTTGATAATTAGAAATGAACTGTTGTTGTCCAAAGTCTACTTAATTTTAACCTAAGACTACAGCCTGTCTTGTTTGCAAGTTCCCATTGTGCTTTGATGGATGAATAACTTTTAGAGTAAAAAGGGGAAAGTAGCAGATGATGGAACTTAAATCACTCTCAACAAGCAGTGGGGGTGGTGATGGTGGTGGTTATGTGCCACAGAGTCAGTTCCAACTTATAGTGACCCCATGCAAGGTTTCTGAAGCTTCAAATCCTTATGGGAGCAGAAAGCCCCATCTTTCTCCTGAGGAGCAGCTGAGAGATTTGAACTGCTTACCGTTTGATTAGCGGCTCAGCTCGTAATCCAAAATTGGCAAAAATATGGTCTGTGAATAAGTGGTTTATTCTTCACAGAGGAAAAGAAGAATACTTTTCCATTCATAACGTCTTAAGGTAGCACTTTCACGGCATCAAGAATATAGAGGTTTTTCTTGCTAGATTGGCTCCAGGAAATCTAGCAGTGAACCTTGTCAAATTTTGACTGGCTGTTGTCTTATACCCATTGCCATTGATTCAATTCCTAATCACAGTAACAACCCTGTACAAGGTTTCTGATACTGTAACTCTTTATAGGAGCAGACAGCCTCATATTTCTCCAATGGATAAACTGGAGGATTTTAACTGGCAGCTTTGCAGTTGGCAGTCCAACAAATGACCCACAGTGCCAAAGGACTCCATGACCGTAAGCACATGCATTCATTTACTGTACTGTATGAAAATCCTTTGCATACTCCATTCTGAAGAATATTAAGAGGCTCTTGCCTTTGTATTGCCTAATTCACAGATTATTTTCTTTCTCAAAAAAACTCTTCAATTTTACTTTAAGCAAACTTCATGATTAATCTTGATGACATTTATTGGTGTCAGACAGTGTGGGATCTGAAGGAAGATGTCTCTGAAGACTCCTAGAAGCTCAGAATATGGGCTTAGTATCAATATAGCCACTGGATTCTCGGTCTCCAAAAACACCCTCAGGAGTCAATTGAGTAATTCCTCTCATGCCAAACCCGCTATTGAAAAATTTGCATTTATTGTCATATTTGTCCCCTGCAGTTTTGGGGCAAGGTTTTCTGCTTGCAAGTTCAGGTTAAGGTTTGTCTGAACTAGGTGTCTCAATGCATAATCATTTGACATTGTGAGAATGACTGTAATGAGTCTCATAATCTCTGCTTACTCTGACTCGGCGAAACCAGAAGTTACGCTTCTCAGAGCTGTTTTCTTGACTCGTGTAGAGCACATATGCTGAATTCATGGGGAAAAAAGTGGGCAATGTTAAGTCTAAAAATGAGGATTTCAGTCTCTGACAAGAAAAAATATTTTGACTGCATAATTTGCTCCGTTTTGAATTTGGGGCACTACTTTACTAGAGACAACTTAGACAATCAGTGACCACTTCTGCACAGTAAATTATAAAAAAGAAGAAAAAGAAAAGCTCAGGGATTAAGGAGACTCAGGGGATGTATTTTTTATTGGAATCTTAAAGTTTCAAAATGTTGGAGTAAATTTGCTTCTTCATAAAAGACAGTTTTTAAATTTAATCTCTCTTTTTTTTCCATTATGAAGTTCTTTTTAAACGTTTTCTTGCTATTTTTACGAATTCACATTAAAATGTCTCATGAGAATGCTTTCATTAGATTATCTCAGTCAGTAGCTAACACCACTGATGACTGGATCTGTTACCCATGCAAACAACATTGTGATATGACCTTCCTGTGTTAAATTATAGCTCCTGATTCAGCATGCCTATTAATGTCAACATCATCTTTAAATGAGCCATACGTGTTGATTGTGACATCTTCCTGGATTACTAACACAGCCTCGTACTATGCCTTAATTTAAGCTAATTTATAACACCTGTGTAGGCTGTGAACTATTTGAGGCCTGGTTTTGTGAGACACAAAGATATCCATATTTGCTGAATTAGCTATTTTCTCCAACATAGAGAATAACATAGATACCTTAGAATTTTACAAGTAAGGCAAAGGAATTATCTGACTGCATAGATAATGACTCATCCCCATTCCCACCTACCTCTACTGTGTTCTAATCTCTAAAGAAGGATTACTGACTATTTGTAATAATTCTTTAAAAGAAGCTTGGATTAAAAAACAAATCAAGCCATTCCCTCCTCACATAATAACCCCAGAAAGATGATTTGTGTGTCTTATAGATATGCACTTTTATATGAAGGATCATATTATACTACTAAAAATGAACATAACCCAAGGTAAAATGAGAAATAATAAAAAGATAGGTTTTGTATACCATACCATCGTCTATAACATAAGTAATATGGGAAGTCACCAGTGAATAAAATTGCTTTAACGGTGCAGTGCAAGAAGAGGAAAGGGCCTGAGATTGAGTATGAAATAATTGCAACCATAGAAATATCAGGAAGAACAAACAATGTTTGTCATGGGATGCAAACTATGAAACAGAAGCAACAAGTAAGCAGCAATTCCAAATGCCACTCTAAAGTTCACAAGTTGAGAACTAAAAACAACAATTAAAAAGTACTATTGAATTTATACTGCAAAATACAGAATTTATATTATGCTTACAGCAAAGCTAGCTCTGGTTCTGCAGTGATTCGAGTGCTCTGCTGTTAATCAGAGTCAGCAGTTCAAACCCACCAACCACCTCATATGAGAAAGGTATACTAGTCTGCTTTCATAAACATTACAGCCTTGGACACCCTATGGGGCAGTTCTATTTTGGCTTATAGGGTAGCTTTGAGTTGTAATTGACAGGAGAGCAGAGGATTTGGGTTTTAGATGGATGAAGAAAGCAGGGGAAGATGGATCTGCAGAGTGAGAGGAACGTAATATAATGTAAACAGTTCAGATAATATAATGTAAATATTTCAATAAGCTTATGTGGACTAGGGTGGGCATGATAATTCAGTGGTAAAATTCTCACCTGCCATAAGGGAGAACTGAGTTCCATTCACAGCCAATGCGCTTCATGTGCAACATAATCACTTTTCAGTGGAGGCTTATGTTTTGTTATTATGCTGAATAGATTCCAGCAGAGCTTGTAGATTAAGAAAGGTGTTGTAAGCATCCACATTGGACTTCGAACCACATGGTTGATAGTTCAAACCCACCAGCTGCTCCTCAGAAACTCTAAACACTATAGTTATGAGTCAGAACTGACAAAAACAAGAAAATGCTGGTGATCGATTTCTGAACAAAGAGCCAATGCAAACCCTATGGATCACAAAAATCCAATCTCATTGTGAATGGATCACCAAGAATCAAGCCCGACACGATGACATCTAACAACAGCAACAACCATAACAGCAAAAAATTACAACTGAAGGGAGGACCAGAACAGTCATTGAGGGGATGTGGAATGAAGGAATAGTTCATGAGGATCAAATCCAATTGAAAAACTTGACAAGGTAATGAGTCTGAATATGTAAGCACTGTAAAGGTCCTAAGAAAATGAAATTTAAGGCATAGGTATGGATCTTAGGTAGAAGATGATCTACTGAAATAAACTGGGAAATTGGAGAAGTCAGGATTTTGAAATGAGTTATAAAAATATTAAATAGTTGTGACTAGTGGTAGAGCAAATAAACGAGAATATAACAGAATCATTGGGATATGTTGCAATTACATTTGTGCTTGGTAATCATAAATCTAAATTGGAACCCATCTGCACATTTGTATGCCTTTTTCAAATAGAGCATGGTTACTGCACTTCTGGATGTAATAAATAGGGAATGTAGTATGTGGATTTATCCAGTTTGGTAATTGTTCTAGACAAGGGAAAAAAAAGAAAAACAGTTGTGATAAATTAAGCTACTGACATGTAAAATTGAAATGATGGACCATGGATTTCCTTCACAATAAGGAGAAAAATAAAGCTGTTTCAGGTAAGTGTAGTTGTTTTTAAGCTTTGTGTGCATAAATCTTGTAAGTGTATTGAAATTAAAGTCAAATAAATACATGAACTCCAGATTGAAAGAAGGTAAAGAAGACCAAAGCAATGCCCACCATTTTGTTTATCTGGGAGATCTACACTGAGCTGATTTAAGGTAGCACTGGTTAGGTATACTTACCTTATCCTTTATTTTAGTAACCTAGTCTGTGTTCTGGAGTCCTTTTATAAAACTGCAGACAACCTTAAGTTACTTGGGTTTTTCTGTTAGATACTATTGCTGCATCTTACAAGCTTCAAATTTTAGTATGAAACAAGATCAAGGAAATTTTTTACTTCAATCTTCTCAGTTTTGGAACAAAGTATATGAAATAAAAGAAGTGTTGTGACAAACAGAGTAGTTAAAAGAGCTTTAGCTCCAGCTTCTAACTCTTGCAACATTGAATACTGCCGCTAGTGTTTTGTTGTTAGTGACATAATGTTACCAGATAAGTTTCTTTTATTGCACCTGATCTATAAATATCTTATCTAAATAAATTAATCTCTAATATTATTTCAGGTATTGATACAGCTCTGGATGTAGTAAATTAGTGAGGTGTTAACTTTATAAGTAGCCTTCAAATTTATTATACCAAAGAGACCATCGTCATGAATGTCAAGAATATTGCTAACAGATAACACAGTTGACATTATAGTAAAACACCACTTTGTTTTCAATGACTTATAAAAAGAATTATCAAGACTTGTTGTTAGGTGTCATCGAGTCAATACCAACTCATAGTGACCTTATGCACAGCAGAACAAAACACTGCCTGATCCTGGGTCAACCTCACTATTGTTGCCACACTTGAGTCCATCGATGCTGCCACTTGGCCAA
>NW_006408593.1:2465925-2484230 GCF_000296735.1 Chrysochloris asiatica | reverse complement strand
GTTGATTTTATATGAAGAGGCAGAAATAAACATAAAAAGAAAACTGATAAAATAGGCTGTATAAATATGAATAATTCTAACAATTCATTGCTATTCTGAGATAATTGGCCAAATTGTAGTAGTATCAATAAACCAATCATTCATTTTTATACTTAGCTACATAATATACTTGTATACAATTACATAAATTGTGAGGGAAGAAATTGTGGCACGTATACAGTAATGTAAATGCATATGAAAATGTCCTCAACTGAGGAAAATGGATTTCAGAGATAAGGACAAAACTTACTAGTTGCCATCAAGTTGATTCCCTCTCATAGCTATCCTAGGTACAACAGAAAACAAAGCACTGCTCAGTGCTGCACTCTACTGACCATTATTGCTGGTTTGAGCCCATTGATGCTGCCACTGTGTCAATCCATCTCACTGGGGTTCTTCCTCTTTTTAATTTATTCTTCATTTTACCAAGAAGGATGTCGTACTCCAGAGACTGGTCCCTTCTGATACGGTGTCCAAGTATGAGAGGAAATGTCTTGCCCTCCTGGCTTAATAAGGTGTTTTCTTCCTGTACTACTTCCAAGACAGAATTGTTTGTTCTTCTGACAGTCTGTGGTATTTTCAATATTATTCTCCAAAACTTAATTCAAATGTATCATTTCTTCTATAGTTTTCCTTTTTCATTACCCTACTTTCACATGCACAGGAATAGTTAAATCTATAAAAACAAAACTTAAACTTTTTTCATTTCTCTAATGAATTTATAGACATATTAGGAAAGAAAAATATTAGCTACAGAGATACACTTGGCAGAATCTCCTTGCAAAAGCAAGATAAGAGTGTTTATTCATGAGAGATATAGGCATTTATTGATCCAATTAATAAGAATGTCAAAGGAGACAATGAAAATGGCTGGAAAGTAAATAAATAGTGGGGTTATAATCAAGGCTATAAATGGGAAGTTAATTCAAAAGTTAGCTCTTTTTTCTTGCGGAATGAAATCCATGCTTCTTTTCTTTCTTGTCCTTTATGATTTACCTTCTTTTGATTAATTTTTGGACTCTAAGTCTTACTACAGAGTCCTTTTGTGGCACTGTGGGTTAATGCGCCAGCCTGCAGATCCATTTGAACTGCAAGGTTGGCTGTTCAGTCTCACCAGGTGCTCCTCAGAAACCCTATATAAGGTTGATATGGGTCAGAGTTGACTCAATGGCACTTAACAAGTCTTATTAGACAAATTGCAGAAAGTTGTAGTTCTAGGTTACGTTTTCTATTATCATTGATGTAAGACTTTTATTACTCTTTATTTATTTCTTACTAAATCCTCTTTAGCACTTCTAATTCTTTATTTCTTTTCATAACAGCCATTTGAGGGGGAAAATGTAGTGGCATCCTAAATATCTAACTTACAATGATGCTTTGTTTCCATATGGTTTGACTTCTATTTATTTCCTTAGTTAGCTTAAGTTTAATGAAATGAATGTCCTACTAAAAGCTTTTGATGGTTGGTTCTTATAGATTTTCACATTTCAGGGAATCAATGACGAAGCCCAAAATATTTCCAAAGTAAAATAATTAGTAAAAACACTTTTACCATAAAAATGTGGCTCCAAAGTAGTTAATAGTCTTTTTAAAAATGTTAACTAGAATTAATTTACAGCCTAACCATACCCTACTTTAGATAATGCTAGAAAAATTTAAGTCTCATACATGGATGTTGAAAAGGGAAACAAACCACCCTGAGAACGTTCAATCACAGATAAAGCCCTTGTTTTTGTTGTTGTTAGGAGCAACCCTGTGCACAACAGAATGAATAGTGCCTGGTTCTGCAGAATCCTCAGAATCCTTGTTGGGTTCCTTGCTGCTCCCACTGTGTCAATCCATCTTGTTGAATTCAGCATGAACTTCTGGTACTTCGCTGTCAGTGCACTGATACAGCTGTTTTTTAATTATCTTCATCAAAATTTACTTACATATCATATTAATGATATTGTTCAATGGTTTTCACCTGCCTTTGGGTCACCTCTCTTTGGGCAAAAATACGGATCTCTTCCAGTCAGTTGGCCAAGTAGCTGTTTCCCAAATTTCTTGGCATAGATGAATGAGTGCCTCCAGTGCTACATCAGTTTTTTTTGAAATATTGCAATATGTATGTCATCAATTCCCACTGCTTTGTTCTTTGCCAATACCCTCAGTGCCCCTTGAACTTTTTCTTTAAGTACATTGGTTGTGGATCATATACTATCTCTTGAAATGATTGCACATCATACATTTCTTTTTGGCAAAGTGGCTCTGTGTATTCCTTTAATCTTCTTCTGATGCTTTGTGTATCATTCGATATTTTGTCCATCTTTGTTGTTGTTAGGTGCCATCAAGTTAGTACTGACTCATAGTGACAATACCCTCAACAGAACAAAACACTGTTGAGTCCTGTACCAACCTTGTAATGGCTGCTATGTCACGGTGCCAATCTATCTCAATGGGGTTTTTCTTTTTTCTCCGACCCTCCACTTCACCAAGCATGATAGTCTTTTTCTTCAGGGACACGCTTCAATATTGAAAATGGAGTCTTGAATTTTTTCTTCAGTTCTTTCAGATTGAGAATTTCTGAACATGTTCTTACCTTTTGGCTTTCTAACTCCAGCACATTTCATTATATTACTTGACTTTGTTTTCTCTTGATGCCCTTTGAAATTTTCTGTTCAGCACTTTAGCTCCTCATTTCTTCCATTTACTTTGGAACTTCTATACTAGGAAGCAAGTTTCAGAGTATTTTCTGACATCCATTTTGTGTTTTCCTTCTTTCTTTTCTTCTTAACAAAACTTTGCTTTTTTCTTGTATGATAGTCTTGACATCATCCCACAACTCTTTTACTCTTCAGTCATTAGTGTTTAATGCCTCAAATCTGTTCTTGAGATGATCTCTAAATTCAAGTAGGATATGTTCAAAGTCATATTTCACCCTTGTAGACTTGTTTTAATTTTCTTCAGCTTAAGCCTAAACTTGCATGTGAACACCTGATAGTTTGTTCCACAGTCTGCCCCTGGCCTTGTTTTGGCTGATGATATGGAGCTTTTCCACTGTCTCTTTCCACAGATGTAGCCAATTTGATTCCTATGTATTCCCTGGTTGGTCCATGTGTATAGTCATCTTTTATGTTGTTTAAAAATGTATTTGCAATGAAGAAATCATTTGTCTTGGAAGATTCTACTATGCTATCTCTAGCATCATTTCTATCACAAAGGTCGTATTTTTCAACTACTGATCCTTGCTCTGTTTTGCATTCTAATTGCCAGTAATTATTGACACATCTTGTTTGATCAGTTTCAGACTGAAGAAGTTGGTTGAATTCTTCAGTTTCATCATTACTGGCTTTAGTGGTTGGTATATAAATTTGAATAATATTGGTATTAACTAGTCTTCCATGTTTGTTGTTGTTAAGTACCACAAGTCAGTTCTGACTCATAGTGACCCTGTATAGGGTTTCCAAGGAGCAGCTGGTGGATTTGAACTGCTGACACTGTGGTTCGTGGTTCAGTGCTGATCCTACAGTGCCACAGCAGAAGTCCTTGTAGCAGTATGGAGATGATCCTATCACAGACAGCACTACACTTCAAGATAGATCTTGAAATGTTGTTTTTGATGATGAATGTGATGCCACTCCTCTTCAATTGTCATTCCCAGCAGAGTAAACCATATAATTGTCAGAATCAAAATGGCTAATACCAGTCCATTTTAGCTCAATAATGCCTAGGACATTGATGTTTATGTGTTCCATTTATTTTTGACAACTTCACATTTTCCTAGATTCATACTTCATACATTCTATGTTTTGATTATCAGTGGATGCTTTCCACAGTGTCTCCCCTTTGAGTTGTGCTCATTCAGCAAATGAAGGTCCTGAAGGCTTTGCTCGATTTGTGTCATCACAGTCAACTCTACTTTGAGTAGGCAGTTCTTCCCCAGTCCATTTTTGAGTGTCTTCCAACCTGAGGGGTTCATCTTCTGGCACTATATTTGACAATATTCAGGTGCTATTCATAATATTTCAATATTCAATATTCTGGTGCTATCTGATAGTTTTCTATCACTATTCATAAGGACTTCAGTGGCTAAACATTCAGAAGTAGACCACCTCTTTTTCTTCCTAGTATATGTATCTTAGTCTGGAAGTTATGCTGAAACCTGTCCACCATGGGTGTGCTTTACTGATATTTAAAAGATTGGTGGCATAGCTTCCAATATCACAGCCACACAAAAGCCACCACAGTATGACAGACTGACAGACAAGTAATGGAGTATTTGTATTTATAGAACACATTCATGGTGCATAGGTGGTAACAAAGAATGAAAATTAAGAATTATAATTTGAAGTTACTCCTCTTAGCATCTCAATTTTTTGAATAAATATTATGTATCTATGAATGTATCAATCATCTATGTATCATCCCTCTCTATATCTATGATCTATATTTCATCAGTTTATTCCTCTGTCTATGTTTTTATCTGTGTGCATATATATTTATGTATCTGTCTATCTGACTGTCTGTCATGTAGTAATCTAGCTACCTAGATACCCTGTTTTCTAGCTATTTGGTTATTGTCTTGCAACCAAAATTAGTCATTGCTTTAGAGATAGAGTACATATATGTGATACATTTAACTTTTCAAATGTTCCTACTTAGAATTCACATTTTACTACACCAAGCAGAATATAGAAATTTTATAACAATATAGATTATTTTACCCTTTATATTATAGATGATGTATGTATGATGATGATGATGATGATGTTGATATGATGATGACCAGAAGTAACAGGAGCCAATCAAATTCTAAAAGCGTGAGTAAGGAAAACTTCCTTTTTGATACAGGGGAATATGATTGCAGGTGAAGATAATGTGCAAACATTGAAATTACAGATAAGCCTATTCTTCCCCACCTGGCCTATCCTTAAAATTTTGATTAAAGATAATTTTAAAATGGTTTTAGCAGTGGATTGACAGTGACCTACCAGAAATTCAAGATGGATTCAGAAGAAGACATGAAGCAAGTGATATCATTGCTGATGTTAACTGGATCTTGTTTGAAAGAAGAGGAAAATAGAAATATGTATACCTTTCTTTTCTTTTTTTTTCAAAGTTTTTATTTGAATTATGTGTTTGTTTACACAGGTTAACATTATCTTTACATTTATCCTATCGTATTTTGTTTTATTGCAGTGATCACAATTCCCTGCATGCATCTTCGAACAACCAAAGGGTATATATACACCCCACACATGACCCATGGCTGCCAGCCCACAGCCCCTCTTCCTCCCTGAGTCCAGAGTTTCCAGCCACATCTTCTGTTGACATCATTGTGTCTGCCTCCATCCCTAGTGTCACTTTCTCCCCAGACAGGGTCTCACATTTCATGTTTTCCCCTTGATGATTCCAGGAATATCCACTCCAGAATTGCAGTATCAGCCACGCTCCTACTTTTCTTATCAAACTTTACATTTACCTTTCCAACACTCACTGTCAGACCTGATAGCTATCATTCCCAATTGAACCACAGGAGTCCTTTCCCCCACACCTTTTATCAGTGCCAAGCAGACAGGCTGGAAACAATGCAGTGGAGAGTCTACCTTTCCCTGTATCCTGTGGAGCTAGGTTCCCTATTGAAAGCTTGTAAGCCAGTCACTTCTTGCCTTTGTAGTGCCCCTATTTTGGGTAGCCAATGTCTAAGTTCCCCATTCCTGTTGACCCTGCGTACCAAGAGGATGGGAATGATCCTCAAAGTAGAGATTTTTCCGCTCCTTTGTCATATTGCATCGGTCAAGTTCATCCACTTGTAGTGGGTTGCTCTTTCTTTCTTTCTTTCTTTCTTTCTTTTTTTTTTTCCTCTTCTTTCTTCCCTAGTGGTGTTCTGATCATCCAGCCATTGATGAGCATGCAAATAAGTTTGGTTCTTGTGGATCATAAAACATTTTTTAGATAACATCCAAAAGAATGGAAACGTGTTTCAGAATCTTCATTGTACTCACATGGAATCCCGGTACATTAGACCACGAGGCAGTTGTTCAAACAGAACAAGGAGAAATTACATGATTTAAAGTAAGGAAAAGTGAGTATCCATGCCGTACTCTTTCATTATACTTATTAAATCTGTATACTGAGTAATCTGAGAGGCTCAAGTATAATAAGAAAACAGAACACCAGGATTAGAGGAATACTCATTAACAACCTGTGGTATACAGATGTAACAAACTTGTTGGAGGGCAATGAAATAAATTTTGAGCACTAACTGATAAAGATCAAAGGCTATAAATTTTCACCCCAATATAGAGGTCGGAACCGACTCGACGGCACTTAACAACAACAACAATAGAGCAAACATATATGGATGTCAGAAGAGACACTGAAACTTTCTCTCCAACATAGAGATGCTAAAGCAAATGCAAGAACTGAGAAGGTCCAAGAGCTGAACAGAAAATTTCAAAGATCAGCTTGAGAAGATAAAGCCAAATATTACAACAAAATGTTCAAAGATTTGGAATCAGAACACCAAACAAGGAAAAACATGCTCAGATTTCTCAAGCTGGAAGAACTGAAGAAAAAAATTAAGCCTTGACTTTTGTTATTGAAAGATTCTCTGGGCAAATTATTGAATGATGCAGAAAGCATCAAGAGAAGATGGAAGGAATACAGAGTCACTGTACCACAAGGAAATGATTGATGTTCAACCATTTCAAGAGGTAGCATATGATCAAGAGCCAATGATACTGGAGGAAGTCCAAGGTGCATTGAAGGAATTGGCAAAGAACAAAACACCAGAAATTGATGGGATAAAAATTGAAATCTTTCAAGAAAGTGAGGCGGCACAGGAGGCACTCACTCATCTCTGCCAAGAAATTTGGAAGACTACTGATTAGAAGAGATCTGTATTTGTTCCCATTCCAAAGAAAGGTGACTCAATGGAAGGCGGAAATTATAGGACAATCTCTTTGATATCCCATGTGAGTAAAGATTTATTAAAGGTAATACAGAAACAGATGCAGGCATACAAAGACAGAGAACTTCCAGAGGTTCAAGCCAGATTCAGAAGAGGCTGTGGAACAAGGGATATCATTGCTGATGTCCGATGGATCTTGGGTGAAAGCAGAGAATATCAGAAACATGTTTACCTGTGCTTTATTGACTACGTAAAGAGTTTTGATTTTGTGGATTATGACAAGCTATGGACAACATTGTGAAGTATGAGTATTCCAGAGCACTTAATTGTACTCATGAGGAGTCTGTACCTGGACTAAGAGGCAGTTGTTCGAACAGAACTTGGGAACACTGAATGGTTTAAAATTAAGAAAGGTGTGTAAAAGGTTGTATTCTTTCACCATACTTATTCAACCTGTATGCTGAGCAAAGAAGCTGGGTTATATGAAGAAAGAGAAGCTGGGTTATATGAAGAAAAGTGTGACATCAGGATTGCAGGAAGATAATTAACAACCTGTGATATACAGATGACACAACCTTGCTTGCTGAAAGTGAAAAGGACTGAAAACATTTACTGATGAAGATCAAAGAGTGCAGCCTTCAGTATGAATTATACCTCAGTGGAAAGAATAAATCCTCACCACTGGACCAATAAACAACATTTTTATCAACAGAGAAAAGATTGAAGTTGTCAAGGACTTCATTCTTCTTGGATCAACTATCAACACTCACGGAAGCAGCAGTCAAAAGATCAGACGACGTATTACACTGGGCAAATCTGCTGCACAAGACCTTTTTAAAGTGTTGAAGAGCAAAGATGTCAGCTTGAGGACTAAGATATGCTTGACCTAAGCTATGGTATTTTCAGTAACCTCATATGCATGCAAAAGCTGGACAGTGAATAAGGAAGACCATAGAAGAATTGATGCTTTTGAGTTATTGTGTTGGAGGAGAATACTGAAAGTGCCATGGGCTGTCAAAAGAACCAATAGATCCATTTTGGAAGAAGTACAGTCAGAGTGCTCCTAGGAGGCCAAGATAGTCAAACTTTGTCTCTCATACTTCAGACATATTATCAGGAGGGACCATTTACTGGAGAAGGGTTATCATGTTTGGTAAGGTGGAGGTTCTGAGAAAAAGAGGAAGACCCCCAACAATATGGATTCACCACGTGGCAGCTTCGATGGACTCAAGCATGGCAACAGTAGTGAGGTTGGTTTAGGATTGGGCGTTGTTTCATTCTGCTGTGCATAAGGTCGCTATGAGTTGGTACCAACTCTATGGCACCTAACAACAACAACATAGAGCAAACAAAAATCCTCACAACTGACAACTAAGGAACATTGAATTCTATTTATACTATTTAGAGACAGAACACTGCATGCAAAGTTTGGCAATAAATCTTGGAGTTTATAAAAATTTTAAATCATTGTTTTCCAAACTCCTCTTCTTGCATGATCTCACAAGGTCTATTTTAATTCCTAGGATTTTTGTTTCATTTATTTACCACATTCTGCTGCTTAATTTCAGTGGCTGTACTTGCCTCTGATGTCAAGTTGGACGCAGGACAGATAGGGAAAATGGGGCATTTTCCTATCTGGCAATGGGATCTCCCTTATCAGAGAGGAAGTTTTCCTTATTGAAGCTTTTAGACTTTGGTTGGTTCCTATTACTTTTGGTACCACCATTACTGCAGAATTGCTTGTGGTTTGGAGTGCAGGAGAATTCTTAGCTTGATTGGTAATCTTAGTTGTATTTTCACTAGGAAATTTGTAATTGGATATCACATTAGAACAATCATCTACATTATGGATTAGGAAAATGCTAATGACTATAATGCTACTGGTGTCTGTTACCTACACACAATGTTCTTTGTGAAGTATACATACATAACCAATGGTTTGGTGTAATGTGCTTGTATAAGTAAAATCACTTCTTTTGAGTCCACATTTTCAGAATAGCATGAATTTCTACAACAGAAACCTTGAACTCACATACATTATTCATAACATTAATTTAATTGGCATTAACACCATGTTATTTGTACTTTCTCTATTGTCCTTATTTCAAATTGTTGATCGCTGATATTCTAAGTATGTATATTTTGTTATTCAGCACAAATCCCTCTTGATCATGGTTGTCTGAGATAATGTGCAGAAACTGAATTAACAGCTAAGGCTCTGTTACCATCTTCCCTATCCCTTTTACTACGGCAATGGATCTCTTCTCTTAGAGTTACTCTTTTAAAGATACTGAATACTAATCTGTGCATATAGATATAGATTTCTCTTTAAGAGCAATAACAGCAGTTAATCTTCTCAGCTTTTCAAAAAGCAGAAGAGATTTGTTGCTTATTTTGAGATGTATGAAGAGAGCTACTTCCCTTAACCATGATGTATACTGAGCTTGCAAAATTCATTGTCCGTTTTTTTCCATTGAAGCGTTGCAGATAACTACAGTAGTGCCTGGTATTTGATGTTATTATTAAATGCTGTCGAGTTGGTTCAGACTCATGGTGACTCTGTATAGGATTCCCAAGGAGTAGCTGGTGGGTTTGAACCATCAACTTTGTGGTTAGCCATCCAGTGCGTATCCTACAGTGAGTGTCACACCAGAACTCCTAGTATGTGACGGTGGGTGGTGGTGTGCTGTGGAGTTGGTTCCAACTCATAGAAACCCAGTACAGGGTTTCAAAGGCTGTACATTTTTATAGGAGCAGAAAACCTCATGTTTCTCCCACAGAACAACTAGTTTTGAATTGCTGACCTTGAGATTAGCAGCCCAATTAGTAATCACTACACTACCAGAGATCCTTCCTGATATATGATAGTTTGGAGCAATGACTGAGACATGTGCCAGTACTATAAGCTAGTGAGTTGTTATAGTATGAACTGAATAAGGCAGACATGGAATAATAAATATTGAGGATCTTTGTCCAAACATACATACACATATAAAAATTACAAAGCTGTTATGTGTTGCCTCAACCTTTCCTTTTCATTGGCATTTACAGCCAGTGCAAATCTCTATAATAATTTTTTTTAAGATATGAAAACATAAATGATGTGTTTTTACATTAGAAGCATTGTGTTTGTGTCCATTAACTAAAAACTACATGTTTTAAGTAAAGATATATAACAACTCTGGTTGTTGTAAGTGAATTTCACTGCAGTTTGACAGTTTAATCACCTATTACCCAGTAGGAAATGCTTTATGTGTCATTACAAATGTACCTTAGTAGACAGGATTGAGGTTCTTTCCTGAGTATAAAGGCAAACAGAGGTCATAAAAACAAATTAATGCAATCCTTGAATGAGAAAGCTGCCTAAAATTGTCACTTAAACTGTGGTTCAAATGTACAGAATTCCACCTATCCCCAGAGGTGCTCCAGTTAGTGCATGGTTACAGTAAGAACAGCATTATAAGAGGTAGGTAGCAACTTGTGAATAGTTAATGCCAGAGGCAAACATTAATTTTAGATATTCTAATTCTATAACTATTATTAGCAAGGGATGCACAATAACAGGAAAATGATATAGTCTTCAAAATATAGCCAAGAGTTAAAATGGACAGAGCAGAGATTCTAGAGTTGAGTGGGAATTCAAACAGTCATATGGTAAGCTCATTATATACTCAAACTGGTAGTTTATCTAGAAAAGCAACTGAAGTGTTCTGATAAGTTAGTGTCTTTGAAAACCCACAACAAATTTAGAACATGACACATATGTTGTCACAATAGAGAAAAATGTTTTGTAGATCCCATTGCTAATAATGATTAAAAAATAATTTGCTAGTAGGTAATTGTTTTAAATATTCAAATCTGTTTAAAGATACTCCCTATTTAGCATCACTCTCTCTTGCATTCTAATATCTAATATATTCCTTGTTAAAAAAAAAAAAAAAAAAAGATTGCAGATATAAGAGTCAGCTGGAATTCCTACAGTCTACTGCCTATCTTTGCCTAAATCATATAAGTGATTACTTTTTATTATTTGTTGTGTAATTTTCAAATTATTGCAGTTATCTAATTATACCTAGGTGCCCTGGTGTGACATTACACATTAATGCACTGGACTGCAAGCCCTATTTTGCAAGGTAGGTGGTTCAGGCTCACCAGCCACCACTTGGAAACCCAGTTCAGGGTCGCTATGAGTCAGAACCAACTCAAGGGCACTTAACAACAACAACAATTATGCCTAATTTACCTAACTTGTTTCATCAAAACCTACATTGTCCTTAGTGGTGTGTTTAAACTTTATCATTTATATTATGTATCATTCAACATATATTTTGGAGTACTTTTTGTACATCTTTGACTATTTCATGATCTTGGAAAATGTCAGTGACAAAAACAGACAAAACCCCTGAATCTGTGGAGCTTCTATGAAGGTAAATTACAAAGTATTCATACCGCCCTACTATATGACCTTTGTATTGGGTAGTTCTTTGTGTGGACTAATACTTTTTTTCTGAGATAACTTTCCACTTCACTTCTTTCAGAACTTTTAGTAATGATCGGCTTTTCAGTGAAGTCATCCCTAGTGGAGAAAGTCCATCAGAACCATTGAATGTTTTATCTCCATCTCCTTTTCCTACTTGTTATTTCATACATCATACTTTATATTTAACTGATATGTATTGTTGTCCTTCTTGTATCTTTTGTGTAATTGTTCACCCATCCTGGTGGCATAGTGGTTATGAATTGGGTTACTGACCTCAAGGTTAGCAGTTCAAAACTACCAGCTGTTCTGTGGGAAAAAGATGAGGTTTCTGCTCCCGTAAAGATTTACAGTCTCAGATACTCTTTGCAGGGTCGCTATGAGTCAGAACCGACCCCACGGCACATCACCACCAGCAATTAACTCATGGGACATTTGTGATATCCTTAGCTAGTTAATATTTTTCTCAAGTTTTATTTGAACTGGCATTAATATTGTATCAACTTGTATTGATTTTTCAATTGTTTCTTTGACATGATATATGTTTCTACTTATTTATGTTTAAAATGTATATATTACTATTTTAAGCATATGTGGAGTAAATAGGTATATATGATAGTGCCTCCCTATCCAATTGGACTCACTTTGGACACTCTGTGTCTAGTTATTCTACTTCTTTTTCGTAAGAAACACATAAACTCATTTAAAGTAACATGTCTCCTGCTCATATTCTAAGTGAAATATACATGGTTATTTTTCTAGATCCAATCAGTTTTAATAAAATATATTTAATTTTTATCTTTCCTGCTATTCAATAAAAGAAAGATCATTGACAGAGAACTTCCAGAGGTTCAAGCTGGATTCAGAAGAGGCCGTGGAACGAGAGATATCATTGCGGATGTCCGATGGTTCTTGGCTGAAAGCAGAGAATACCAGAAGGATGTTTACCTGTGCTTTATTGAGTATGCAAAAGCTTTCGATTGTGTGGATCATGACAAGCTATGAACAACATTGAGAAGTATGAGTATTCCAGAACACTTCATTGTACTTCTGAGAAATCTGTACCTAGACCAAGAAGCAGTTGTTCGAACAGAACATGGGAACACTGAATGTTTTAAAATTGGGAAAAGTGTGAGACAGGGTTGTATTCTTTCACCATACTTATTCAACCTGTATGCTGAGCAAATAATACAAGAAGCTGGGTTCTATGAAGAAAAACGTGGCATCAGGATTGGAGGAAGATTCATTAACAACCTGTGATATGCAGACGATACAACCTTGATTGCTGAAAGTGAAGAGGACTTGAAACATTTACTTATGAAGATCAAAGAGCACAGCCTTTGATATGGATTACAACTCAATGTCAGGAAAACAAAAATCCTCACCACTGGACCAATAAACAACATTATTATCAATGGAGAAGAGATTGAAGTTGTCAAGGACTTCATTCTTCTTGGATCAACTATCAACACTCATGGAAGCAGCAGTCAAGAGATCAGACGACGTATTGCATTGGGCAAATCTGCCGCACAGGAACTTTTTAACGTATTGAAGAGCAGAGATGTCAGCTTGAGGACTAAGGTGCGCCTGACCCAGGCCATGGTGTTTTCAATAGCCTCATATGGATGCTAAAGCTGGACAGTGAATAAGGAAGATCGTAGAAGAATTGATGCCTTTGAGTTGTGGTGTTGGAGGAGAATACTGAAAGTGCCATGGACTGCCAAAAGAACCAATAGATCTGTTTTGGAAGAAGTGCAGCCAGAGTGCTCCTTGGAGGCCAAGATGGCTAAGCTTCGTCTCTCATACTTTAGACATATTGTCCGGAGGAAATAGTTGCTGGAGAAGGATGTCATGCTGGGTAAGGTGGAGGGTCAGAGAAAAAGAGGAAGACCCCTAATGAGATGGATTGGCCAGGTGGCATCATTGATGGACTCAAGTGTGGCAGTGATAGTGAGGTTGGCCCAGGATCAGAAATTGTTTTGTTCTGCTGTGCATGGATGGGGATGCTATGAGTCGGTTCCGACTCGATAGCACCTGACAACAATTCAATAAAATAGTTTAGGTGGGTGGGCAATGAGCATCATGTTTATGTGTACTTAGTCCAGTGAATAGTTTATTTATTGATATAATTGGAGCTTAATTCTGAGTTAAATTAAGTTAAACAATGATTAAATATTTTTGTCATTTCAAAATGTAGAGCTAGGTAACAATTTTCAGTGGACACAAAATAAGCTATGAATTTAAAATAACATGAGTTAACATTTTCCTAGCAAAACCAAAAATTATTTTTCAAGTTTTCTGCATGTGTATTTAAATATTTTAGTAAAAAACAAACAAACATACAGTTGAATATATATTCACTCAGGGTTAAAACACATTAAAACATTGAATCAGTTTGTCTTTAGATAATACTGAGGAAATGTCTCATTTTAATAGTGTGTTATTGTTAAGTGTCGCTGAGTTGGTACCAACTCAAAGCCACACTGTATGGGGTTTCCAAGGTGAAGAGCCAACTTTATGGTCAGAAGTCCAGTACTTAATCCTATAACACCACATCAGGAATTCAGTTTTCATATCATGTTGTTGTCGTTAAGTGCTTTTGAACTGGTGCCCACTTAATTAGCAATCTTGAGCCACTGATGGGTTTGAACCACCGACTTCAATTATCCTACTGTACAGTGCTTATCCTACAGTGCATATATTTATTTATCTGATTCCACTCCAAGAAGTCTGGTGTGGCGTTGTGGGTTAATACGCTGGACTGCAAGGTCAGTTTGAACTGCAAAATGTGTATTTTTTCAAGCTCACCAATCACACCTCGGAAACACTAAACAGGATCACATATGAATCAGAACTGGTTTGATAGCAATTAAACATCTCTGGGCAGCACTAATTTAAAAAAAAAAAAAAGTGTACAAAGATGAGGTGACTTATTTTTATGTAAAAATTGTATTTAAGCTTCCCTATTAATATAAATATATTTTTAAGTAGTTTAGTATATGACGTAAGCAAATAAGTTGCCACATGTTAACAATTCTTCAGTAAGAAATATGTAATTTTTTCAGTAAGTTAAAGCACATTAGACATTGGACACTTCTTAAGGCTTTCCTTGAACAGTAACATGGTGCTTTCTTTGTAAAATTTAAATTTGCTATTGAAAAAGTGATGATGGCTTAAATCCTATTAATCTTTTTGTTTTGTTTTGTTTTAAACTTTGCTTGTCCTATTTTGGATGATCTTTCTCCACTGGAAAAGGTTGCATTCATGGATCACAATTCACATTTCAACAAACGGAATTAGAGGATAGGCCTCTGGGAAACGTATTATAATACAAATCACCATAAAGACTGATAAAACATAAGCAGCTAAAATCACAAAACATCTCTCTCCTCATGAATCCTTGTGGCTTTACTACTGTGGTAGATAATCACCATGGTAAAAGTTTTCAAGACAGAGTAAGGATAGAGTAAGTCTTAGAAGATAAATTAAGAAAGTAAAATCCCATTATTATGGATAATACTATTCATATTACCATGTCAGAAGGGCTGCATATATTTAAAAAGTTCTATCTTGCTGATGTTTAAAATAATGACTTGCAAAACACCATCTATACAGTTGAATCTTCAGGTTTCTACAAATAAACTTCTTACTGGAATAGCTATAATAGTTTCTTCATTTTTCTACGTAGGTAACACAGGTAAAAACAATGCAAACATTGCTAATTTTCTTTTTTAAACCTTTTTCTTGATTTCTATATTTTAATCTTCAGAATTGAAGTAATAAAAATTTAAGCAAGGTAGCTGAAAATTTTTACAGGCTTGAACAGTTCCAATTACACTATTGTTTCTTACTTTCTCAGAATTCATAGCATTTCTGATTAACATTAAATGAGATTAAACTGAATTTCCAATTGAATGAACTAATAGATTACGCTGATAGTGCCTCTCAATCCAGTTTGATCCTGCCTTGGGCTCCCTTTGTCTAGTGTTCTACTTCCCTTTCACAAGAAATGCATAAACTCTCCTAAGTATAACATGCCTTCTGTTCAAGTGAGTCAACCCGTTCCCTCAGTCTGTTTTTCGAAGATGTCAGAAGAAATATTTTGAGAGACAAATGCAACTAAGTTGAGGTGATGGGAAAGGAAGGATGAGGTTGGCTCTAAATTAGGAAGTTATAAAATCTGGGAGCTTATCATTTCTATGACATCAGAACCTAAAAAAATAATCATTTGGATAATTGCTTTGTATAGAGGACCTTATGACAGAATGTTGCTGTGTTATATATTATTGTTTTTCTTGTTAGCTCCTGCAGAGTCCATTTTACTGATAAATACATAGCAGATGAGGGACATATTTGCTAGTTTTTTCTTTGTCGCTTTATCTCTCTCCTCAGTTCCCCCTTTCATCTAATTATCTGCTACCCGCTTTTTCCAGGCTAAACAAAAAATATTCAGGAAGCAAAAGGGAAGAGTGCATCCCTTGGTGTTTTTCCATATTCATCTCAAAACCTCATACATCCTCTTACAATGTCTTCCCTCATCTTCTTTCAGGTGCCCATTTTTTTTTTTTTTTTTAAATTTCTCTGGTTAGGTTTGGGTGGATTATAGTAGTTTAGATTGTTTTGGCTTTTGAGTTTGAACCACTGATTTGTGGTTTGTTTTATCCCACTGTGTCACACCAGGACTCCTATAGTTTATATTACTTGTGTTTTAGTAGAGAGGTCAAGAAGAGTATATGCTAATACTGAGAAATACAGGGTATCTTAGTTATCTTGGGCAGCTATAACCTAAATGTCACAGCTGAATGGCTTCAACAAGCAGAAATCTATTTTCTTACAGGTTTGTTGTTGCTAAGTGTCATCAAGTCAGTTCCAACTCATAGTGACACTGTATAGGCTTTCTGAGGAGTGAATGGTGAGCTTTGTTGTAAAGTGATACGTATTTTAATAAGTGTTTCTCTTTTAGCATAGTGGTTACGAATCGGAGTGTGAACGCAAGGTCAGCAGTTCCAAACTACCAGCGGTTCCGCAGGAGAAAGATGAGGCGTTCTGCTCCCATAAAGATTTACAGCCTCGGAAACCCTGTGCAGGGTCGCTATGAGTCCGAACTGACTCCACGGCACTTAACAACAACAACTTAACCAGTGGTTAAGACCATACAAAGACTCATGTATGTATATGCTGCATTAGCTATCTAAAAGACTCAAAAGTTGCTGCCATCAGAAACATGATATCATTTAGAAGTTATGAGCAGAATAAAATAAAATCTTCTATCAATATGCATGTTGTTACTGCTGTTAAGTACTGTCCAGTTGGTTCTGAATCACAGCAACCCTGTATAGCAGTTTTTGAGGAGCAGCTCATGGGTTTGAACTGCCAACCTTGAGATTCAAACCAACTTTGCGATCCAGTGCTTATCCTACAATGCCACACCAAGACTATTTAACAGTTAATGCATAAAAACAATTCATTTCATATTAAACTTCACTAAATTATTTTGTGTTAATATGTAAAAGATAATTAAATTGCATGAGCAGATTATTACAAACAGTGGTTTCATATGTATGAATATTTATCAAAAATCATTTGAAAACCATAAACTACACAAGGAACTTTTCATTATGTGAAAAAATATGTCAGTGTATGATAGAATACCTAATATGGTCCTGTCCCACCAAATGGCATTATCTCCCCCATAAATGTAATAATAAATAACAAACCTAAAAACCTCCCTAGTTGTATTGTCTACCTCTAATTGACCCTTGAAATTAATTAGACCATATTGTCCCCGATGGGAAGTGGCAAATAGAACGGATTCTCAGAGAAAAGCAAAGAAAGATGATCTAGGATCTATGAGTTCAGTACTAGAGGACAGGGAAATTTTTGATGCCATGAATGGTAGTTACCTAATTTTCTAGGTCACAAGAGTGATAGAATAATGGCTGTGGGTGTGTGTAGAGTATCCTTCCCAAACATGACAATGTGTATAGGTCCTACACACACAAATTTGGTAATGAATCAGTGAATGCCAATTCTGGATAAAGTTTCTTTTATGTGGATCATGTGACTCCTAGCAAAGAATCCTGAGAGCAAGAGACATATAGGCTAAAGACCAGATCAGAGCATTTTCCCAAATAACTGGTTTATATGAATTTTGTTTTGATTCTAAGAAAGTAGTCTCACCCTTCTACTACTGAAAGGTTGGAGGTTTTAACCTACCCAGGGACACCAGGGGAGTAATGCCTGGGGATCTGTTTCCATAAAGACTATAGCAAAGAAAGCCCTACACATTTTCAAACTACTCTGAAACACCTAGGGGCACAACACACATTGTGATGGATTCTGACAACATATAAGGTACAATATTCTTTATTTTACTTACAAAATAAGGCCATAGTCAAGTTGAATGTTGTTATTGTTGTTAGCTACCCATCAAATACATATTGAAATACAAATTAAAATCTTTCAAGAAAGTGAGGCAGCACAGGAGGCACTCACTCATCTCAGCCAAGAAATTTGGAAGACAACTATCTGGCTAACTGATTGGAAGAGATCCATATTTGTGCTCATTCCAAAGAGAGGTGACTCAATGAAATGCAGAAATCATCGGACAATCTCTTTGATATCCCATGAGAGAAAAGTTTTGCTAAAGGTAATACAGAAATGGCTACAATCATACATTGATTGTACTTCCAGAGAACTTCCAGAAGTTCAAGCTGGATTCAAAAGAGGCCATGGAACAAGGGATACCATTGCTGATGTCCAATGGATCTTCGCTGAAAGCAGAGAATATCAAAAAGATGTTTACCTGTGCTTTACTGACTACGCAAAGCCTTTTTTTTTTTTAATGTTTTATTGTGAATTATATGATAGTTTACATGAGAGAACTTAGAACTT
>NW_006408593.1:2463449-2464455 GCF_000296735.1 Chrysochloris asiatica | reverse complement strand
TGATGTTTGGTAAGGTGGAAGGTCAGAGAAAAAGAAGAAGACTCCAATGAGATGGATTGGCTAAGCGGCAGCATCAATGGACTCAAGTGTGGCAACAGTAGTGAGGTTGGCCCACAATCGGGCAGTGTTTTGTTCTGCTGTGCATAAGGTTACTGTGAGTCCATACCAACTCAATGGCACCTAACAACAACAACAACAACTCACCAAGTTGACCCCTAGGTCATGGTAATCTCATGCACAAAATAATAAAAACATGGCTGGTTTTGTGTTATTTCCATTATTGATTGAAGATTGAGATGCTGCCGTTCATAAAGTTTTCATTGATTGATTTTTAGAAATTGATTGCCAAGCTTTTCTTCCTCATCTGTCTTAGTTTTAAAGCTTTACTAAAATCTGTTTAACCTCATAAGAACAAGAAAGTCTCCATAGAGACATGAATTTTAGATTGGTTGGTAATTGAACCCAGATTTTCATCCTGGAATGCAAGAATTCTGTCAATGAACTGCCAGTGTCTTTAAATTAGTTTCATATTAATAAACAGAGAAACAGAAGAGTTATTGTTCCAGATGTGAGACTGAACACCTACATTTAGCTCCCCTCTCTTTTGAAATATTGACACCACCACATAAAAAAAAAAAAAAAGGAATTTTTGAAGCAAGACCTCTAGAGGCAAGGGAAAAATGAGAAAGGAAAAGAATATCAATATTATATCTGAAAATATGAAACAGTAGGACAAGATTCAGTTAATTTAGCAAATGAGAGAAAACATCTTGACTCAGTAGAAAGCAAAGAAGCAACTCTAATTAAATCAAAGAATTAACTTTTTAGAATACTACTAAAATATGTGCCCTACCTGGTATGGTGCTGCAGATTAATGTGCTGGATTGCAAAGTCGGCTTGAACCACAAGGTCGGTGGTTCAAACTCACTAGTCCTCCTCAGAAACCCTGAGTTCTTACAGGGTCACTATCAGTTGGAACCCACTTGACGGCACTTAACAGCAACAA
>NW_006408593.1:2459067-2462864 GCF_000296735.1 Chrysochloris asiatica | reverse complement strand
GGGTAACATTATGTTGAAGAGGTGGATGTATGCAGCTAAGACACTCAGCTGTTAACTTAAAGGTCCACCCAGAGGTGCCCTGGAGGAAAGAAAGGACAATCTACAGAAAAAACAGCCTTTGAAAACCCTTTAGAACCAGTTCTACTCTGAAGCATAATGGGTTGCCAAGAGGTGAAAATACCCTAAGGGTAACTATTGTATGTTGAAGAAGCTTCCCAGAATGACTCTATGGAGAACATAGAAGTTGATAAGCACAGACTAGGGAAAACCTGAAAGCTCTGTGGCAGATTTGAGTGTATTGAAAGAATATTTTAAACAGTTGGGAAAGTATATTAATGATACCTGTGTTGGAATCAGAATCACTACTAAGTTAATTATTAAACCCATTTATGTATCCTTTAAATATTTACTATATGCATACAGAACTCTAGTATATTACAATAGTAGTTTTCATAGTACTCAGGCTGTATTCTATTCTCATTTAAAAATTATCTGTGCCCAAATTTCTTCTAGCTTTTAGCTGTGTGATTGGGTTCAGTTGCTTAAACTTCCTAGAATATTTATTAATGGTAAGTGAATGATCATTGCATTTCTTAAACTGTTAGGAAGATTAAAATAACTTGTACATTGCTTACCAAAATGCCTGCAGTAGTAGAGACCAATAGCAGTTTTCCTTTCCCTTCCCGTGTCTTACACTATGTACAATTTGTCAGTCTTGTTTTCTCTTGCAATTACAAAACATCCACTACGCACATATTAAGAAGGACTTTTCTTTCTTCTCACTCATCATTCTTTGTCACATATACTTCACAGCTCATTTAAATTTCTTCACTACTTTTAACTGTTAACATGACGATTGCTGTCTTAAATGAACTATTGCTGATACTGAGATATGAATGTATTAAGCAAAAAACTAAGTAATACATTTTCTTTGAATTATCTCAAATGGAATTTTGATGAAGAAATACGCATTTTTTAAATCTGTTTTTGTAATATATGCTTTATATAAAATATTTGTTGTTGTTAAATGTTGTAGAGTCCATACTGACTCATAGCGAACATGTATAGGGTTTCCAAGGAGTGGCTGGTGAGCTTGAACTGCCAATCTTGGGGTTCAAAGCAACCTTGCAGTTCAATGCATTAACCTACAGGACTCCATATAAAACATTACTGCAAACAAATTTGGAAAACACTGATTTCTTGGAAATTTCTCATGAGGTATCTGTGAATGAAATAAAATGTAGAAAATTTTTATTGTGCAGAGATAGCCAGTGTAGTACCTTGTGAATGTTAATTGAAAAATTCCATTCTTATATTGAACAATATGATTTTGGACAGTAATTGTCATTATATTAAAACCAATGTCATAAAACCTCACATTCATTATATAATCCCTAGAAGGATTAGGGAGTAAAGTTGCTTTTCAACTCTGTTAATATGATTACAGTTCTGACCATATAATGAATCTGACCTATTTGGATTTTGCAGTCATTAGTGTTTTTACTTTGATCTAAGAGTCTGGGTGTGGCACTGTGGGTTAACACGCTGAACTGCAAAGTTGTCTGAATTGCAAGGTGGGAGGCTCAAGCTCACCAGCTGCTTCTGGAAACCCTATACAGTCTGTTTGGGACAGAACCAACTCAGTGGCACTTAACAACAACAACAATAAACAATCTTGGAAGCAACAGTCAAGAAATCAAATGACAAGCATTAAGCAAATCTGATACACACAACCTCTTTAAAATGTTAAAGAGTAGAAATGTCGTTTTGAGAAATAAGGTATTTCTGATCCAAGCTATTTTAAATTAATTGCCTCATGTGCATGTGAAAGTTAGACAATAAATAAGGAAGACTGGAGAAGAACGGAAGCATTTGCATTACGGTGTTGGTGAATATTCAGAGTACTGTGGGATGCCAGAAGAACAAACAAATCTGTCTTGGAAGAAGTCAGAATGCTCTTAATTTGATTAGGTGACTAGTTCTAAACTTTGATCAGAGCATTGTTTTTTGTTTGTTTTCTTCTCTTTGATCAGATATTTTACTTCGCATACTTGGAGAGTGTATTATGCTCAGTATCTGTAAAAATATTTGCCTGTTTATGAGAGCAAGATTCTCTATACATGGAAAATCCAGAAGGATCTAAAATATATTTATTGATAGAAGTCCAAATGTCCTGCAAGCACATTTGGCTAGCATTGTCTCTCTACCATGCACTAGATATGTGTCATTGGACATATCATTTAGATTTTACAGGCTTTTATTTTTTAATCTCTTAAATGGGAATATAATTTTTTTTTTTTTATGTAGATTGTGTAAGCAACTATACAGCACACAAAGTAGGCATTTGTGTTACCTATTCTTGTTGTTGTTGTTATATGCTGTGGAGTCAGTTCCGACTCATAGCGACCCTGTACAGGGTTTCTGAGGCTGTAAATCTTTATGGGAGCAGAAAGCCTCATCTTTCTCCCACAGAACAGCTGGTAGTTTCGAACTGCTGACCTTGTGGTTCGCAGCCCAATTCGTAACCACTACGCTACCAGATCTATTCTTAGCAAGACCAAATAACCCCAAATGTCTTAAAAGTTTTTCTTAGAGTAGAAATAAAAACTTAGTCTGTATATATATAAAGCACAAAGAAATATATCCCATCTACATAAATGTCGGAACTCACTTGACAGCGCTTAACAACAGCAACATAATAAAGGCACACTATTATCTGTGGAATTAAGATTTCATGGGGGGAAGTGATTATGAAAATATATCAAAAAAGACTCCATGTTGCTGCTGTTAAGCGCCAGTGTGTTGGTTCTGAATCATAGTGACCCTGTATAGGATGTCTGAGGAACAACTAGTGAATTTGAACTGTTGACATTCTGGTTCTTAGTACAATGCAGACCCTACAGTCCCACACTAGGAGTCCGTGTTGCTATTCTTGTTGTTAAGTGCCTTCGAGTCACTTCCCACCCATAGCGCTCCTCTTTAGGGTTTCTGAGAAGCAGTTGGTGAGCTTGAACCGCCAACATTGCAGTTCTAATGGCTTTGCAGTCTGACGCATTAACCCACTGCACCACACCAGGACTCCAGGAGTCCTTTGTTGCTGTTGTTAAGTGACTACAAGTTGATTCTGACCCATAACAATCCTGTATAGGGTGTCCAAGGAGTGACTGGTGAGCTTGAACCACCAACCTTACAATACAAACAACTTTGCAGTCTGGCTCATTAATCCACAGCGTCACACCAGGTCTCCCCAGGAGTGTTTGTTGTTGTTGTTGTTAAGTGCCATTGAGTCGGTACCAACCCATAGCGACCTTATGCACAACAGAACGAATCACTGCCCGATCCTGGGTCAATCTCACTACAGTTGCCATGCTTGAGTCCATCGATGCTGCCACTTGGCCAATCCATCTCATTGGGGGTCTTCCTCTTTTTCTCTGACCCTCCACCTTACCAAACATAATCTCCTTCTCCAGTAACTGGTCCTTCTTGACAATATGTCTGAAGTATGAGAGATGAAGTTTGGTCATCTTGGCCTCTAAGGAGCAGTTTGGCTGCACTTCTTCCAAAATGGATCTATTCGTTCTTTTGGCAGCCCATGGCACCTTCAATATTCTTCTCCAACACCATAACTCAAAATCATCAATTCTTCTAAGCTCTTCCTTATTCACTGTCCAGCTTTTGCACACATATGAGGTTATTAAAAATACCATGGCTTGGGTCAGGTACACCTTAGTCCTCAAGCTGACATCTTTACTCTTCAACAATTTAAAAAGGTCTTGTGCAGCAGATTTGCCTAATGC
>NW_006408593.1:2454095-2454950 GCF_000296735.1 Chrysochloris asiatica | reverse complement strand
GTTAAGATTTATAGCCTTGGAGACCCTATACAAGGTCACTATGAGTTGGAACCGACTCCATGGCACATAACCACCACCACAGTGCTCTAGTACATTATAATTGTAGTTTTCAGAGAACTCAAGTTTGTCCTGCTAGTTTCCATTTCCAATGTTGTCAGCCTTAGACAACCCTTTCTTGTGTATCTGATTGGATTATGGTGGTGAGCAGATGAAAAATTAATCTATACACATACTTTGGAATACTTTGTTGTTAAGTGCCATGCAGTTGGTTTGACTCATGGCAATACTGTATAGGATTCCCAAGGCTTTAAATGTCCCTTCATCTTTCTCCCATGGTGCCTTTGTGGTTCCCAGTAAAATGCTTACCATATGGAGCCATCGTGCTTTTCTGGAATACATAAAATACTATGAATTAAAAGATGTTATTATTAACTCTAGTAGGGTACTGAGATATAATTTGGGCTGCTAACCACAAGGTCAGCAGTTCGAATCTACCAGCTGCTCCATGGGAGAAAGATGAGGCTTTCTGCTCCCAGAAAAATGTATAGCCTTGAAAACCCTATACAATATCACTGTGAGTCATAACATAACCACCACCAACCACCATTATTGACTGGTGCAGTAGGACAAGCACTTGGCTGCTAACTACAATGTCAGTAGTTCAAACCTACCAATCACTCTTGGAAACCAAATATAGGCCTGCTATGTTCCAAACCTCACTTGATGGCATTTAAAAACAACGTTATTGATTCAGTTATATTGTGATGGCTGCTGATATCCCAATATTGAGAGGAATTCTGACACTGAATACATTTCAAGGGGCCCGAATGTGACCCAATGTTTTCAGTGGCTGGA
>NW_006408593.1:2446919-2453995 GCF_000296735.1 Chrysochloris asiatica | reverse complement strand
GGTTGTTGAGGCGGTCTTAAAGCAGCTGGTAAGATAAATCCCCAATAGCACCGTTAGTGGAACAATGCTAAGAAAGTGGAGCTCAAATTCAAAGGGTGTTGTTCTGCTTTGTTTTTTAAACAGACAGCAACTCCTGATATATTACGGAGAGTGAGCTTCAGTAACTCCACTTGGGTTCTTGAGTCCTTGGGAGTCACTGCAGGTAATGTGCATTCAAATGTCACAATTCTGACACAAGAAAAGTAATGAGAGAAAATCCCAGTACTTTGCAGGAATAAGAAAAGGTGTTTATTTGAAAAATATACACATCTCCAAATAGTCTACAAAGTGAAACAAAATGCTTCAGTGTTCTCAGAGAGAGGTGAGACTTTATACAGAAAAATGAAGAAGGGAATATGCAACCACAATTATGTATAGTTACAGGACAATAACCGCAAAAAAAACAAAAGCACATTGACGTTGTTGTTAGGTGCCATCAAGTCTGTAGCAGCTCATAATGAAACATGGTCTGATCCTGCACCAACCTCACAATCATTGCTGTGTTTAACCCATTGCTGCTTCCACTGGGCCAATCCAAGTCATTGGGGTCTGTCTCTTTTTCTCCAGCCCTCCACTTTATCAAGCATAATATCCTTCTCCAGAGACTGGTCCCTCCTGATAATATTTCCAAAGTATAAGGGACGAAGTCTGGCCATCCTGGCTTCCAAGAAGTATTCTGGCTGTACTTTTTCCAACACAGATCTGCTTGTTCTTTTGGCATTCCATGGTTCTTTCAATATTCTCCTCCAACGCCATAACTTGAATGCATCAGAATTCTCCTGTGGTCTTCCTTATTTACTGTCCTACTTCTGCATACATATGAACTTATTGAAAATATCCTGGCTTGGGTCAGGCTCACCTTAATCCTCATACTGACATCTTCGCTCTTCAACACTTTAAAAAGTTCTTGTGCCGTAGATTTACTCAATGCAATGTGACATTTAACAACAACAACGCCTAGGATATTGATGTTTATATATTCCATTTCATTTTTGACAATATCCAATTTTCCTAGATCCATACTTTGTACATTCCATGTTCCAATTATTAATGGATGTTTACAGCTTTTCTCCTCATTTTGAATTGTACCCCATCAGCAAATGAAGGTTCCAAAGTCTTTACTCCAGTTGCATCATCACGGCCAACTCTATTTTGAGGCGGCTGCTCAAACCTAGTCCTATTTTGAGTGCATTACAATTTGAGGGATTCATATTCCTGTGTTACATCTGACAATATTTTCATACTCTTTATCATGTTTCTATATTCAGGATTCTGCTCTGGCAGTGTTTCACTGCCATTCATAAGGTTTTCAGTGACTAAATCTTCAGAAGTAGTCAACCTCCCCTTCTTCCTAATGTGTCTGAGTCCAGGAGCTCAGCTGAAACCTGTCCACCGTGGGTGACCCTGCTGAGAATTAAATTACCCATGGCATAGCTTCCAGAATTACATCAATTACATAAGCCACTACAGTATGACAAACTGACAGACTAGTATTGATACTCAGTTGATTTTGACTCATAGTGACCCTATAGGATGCCATAGAAGTGTTCTGTAGTATTCCTGAGACTCTAGGTCTTTATGGGAATAAGCAGCCTATGCTTGTCTGATGGACCTTGCAGTTGGCAATCCAGTACTTAACCACTGAAATTCCAGGCCTCCTTACAAGGCAATAGCAAGATGAAATATGCTAGATTACCTAATCCATCCTATAAACAAGACTTTGTTGAATTAACCCAGCAAGCAATCTTCTGAAATATCTGCATATACATGGCTCCTGGTGGGTGCTTCAAAGCCAGATCCTTGCCTCCTCCATTGCTTGCTGGTGACGGTTTAAAGTTCTACCAGACATTCACAAGGGTCCACATCACAGGTGCCATTTACAGTAAAGCAAATAAAGAGGACAAGCTAGAGTTTAACTTTAAAAAGTATCCAGGTCCATAATTTTCAAGTATGCCAGGCACCTCAGTTTTCAAGATTCTTCATACAAGATCTATGATCTCTTCATCTAACTTTCTGATTCCCATTTCCCAGACCCCAAATAACTTCTGTTCTTGACTTTTTAATTACCTGAATGTTCCTTTAGCCTACCAGTAAGAAAATTAGTCAACCAATCAATGAATATCTCTCTTTCCCTCTCTATCAAGCACAAACCCTCTTCGGTTAGCAGCTGAACATTTAGCCACCATACCACTAGGACTTCATTCTTTCCTTTTTAGTGTTGTCAGGTGGTGTAACATGTTGTGACTCATAGTGCTCCTATATGTCATAGAATGAAACCCTGCCCAGTTCTGCACCACCCAGGTAACTATTGTAACATTTGACTCCATTGTTTTTTGCCACCGTGTCCGTCCTCTTAGATGATCTAAATACTGAAAATATTTTTCTTTATTGTTTTTTAACTTTGTATATATGTATTGTGTGGTGAGTGTAATTTAAAGTCTTTCTCTTGTACAAACAGAGAACTTCTTCTCATAAGACATTAGTTTCTTTTCCAAGCACCTTATGTGGAAGACCATTTTAGTTATAATCAACAATCAAAGCTTTGTTACTATTTTACAGCTTTACAAAAGCTTTAAAGGTGGTAACACAGTGTGAAAACAATTGCTGAGTTTAAGGATGGATATTGCAAATTGGGAATTTGCAAGTTAAAATCCAAGTTTATGCTGAAAATAGTAGGAGGGGGAAGGGGATTGATTGTTGTTGTAATTGTTATTAAGTGTCATTGAGTCAGTTCTGACTCCTAGAAATCCTTTATAGGGTGGGTTTGAACTGCCTATTTACAGTTAGCAGTCCAGTGGTTATCCTACAGGACACACAAGTTCCAAAATACAGAAAGGGTACATTTTCACTAAGACTTAACAGAAAAAGGGCTGAAGTTTGGACTTGAGTTTCAGTTTTTTATTTTGTTATTTGTTTGGGAGTTATGTTTTCTGGAGAAAATGAACTTGAGTGTAAGTAAGCCCAATCTTTACAAAGGCAGCAGAGCTCTTTTATGTTCTTTTCATCTATTTGTATGTTTTTAAGAGAATCTTAATAAAGTATGGTATTAAGCACAGATTGCACAAATGGCATGTGAGATCTACCTGGTACACACTCCCTTCTCCTCTAATGGAGTCAAGGACTGATGGTTTGCATTTTCACTGAAGTACACATGTGAGCCTGGACACCTCGCATTCTGGGTCTCACCTTACTTCACAGTGAAAAGTGGGATGACAAAAATGAAACATTTGAGGTTTTTCTTTTTTGAGATTTGTAAAACATATGAGAATATAGAACTATCTGCTAGTATCATGTAAACAGGACTAAAAGGACTGGGTGAAAAATAAAGAGGCTGGCACTGTGGCTGTATCAATCAGCCCAATCTCTGTCAAGCCTTACCCCTTGAGCTGTCCAGAACCCGGGGATACTGAGCTTGGTAGGCTTTTGGGGTGGGGGATGCTGCTGGTGTTCGCAGAACAACAAGGAACAGCTGGAGGAATCAGGGGTAGTACAACAGGTTATGAAATCAGATGTGAGCTTATGCCACAGTCATTAAGCCTTTCTGATAAATGGACTGCAAATTAATCTGTGCTTCCGGTAATTAAATAATTTGTTTTCCTGAAATCCTCAGTCTTGGCTATGGCTATTAGAATAGGAGAGTGATACTTCACAGTTTTTACTATTACTAGTCGGTAAAACTTTTCCAATTGAAATACAAAAACAAAAACCTTAGCAGCATAGATATCAAATGATTAAAAAAAAATAATAATTTACTGCCTAGAAACATTTGAATAGTGATTTTGGGAATCACAATAGTAACCAAACAACAAGTTCTCACAATTTTGATTGGATGGCCTATGAAATTTCAGAAATGCTGCCAAAGGATCAAGAGACAAATGAATTTGTTGCCATTGACTTAATTGGCTAAGTACATATCTCTGGCCTAACTGGGGAACCTAAGCCATGTGAATAGCAGAAGTAGGGAACATTTTTCAGAATGTGCTCATCCAATTTAATATCAATTCCTTCTGATGTGCAGGCACGTATACACATGTGCATATGTGTGTAAGTAAATATACACATATACAAACTTACAGTGGTGGTAGCAATGGTAAGAGAGCTGGACCCTATGATTTCACTCTATGGCATTAAATAAAACATTTAATAGCAGTTGGTGTATAAATACTATCATTCAAATTTATATGCCAACTACTACAGCCAGTGATGATGAAATTGAAGAAGTCTACCAACTTCTTCAGTCTGAAATTGATAAACCATTCAATTAAGATATATTGGTAATTGTTAGTTATTGGAATGCATAAGTTGGAAACAAGGATGAGGGATCGGTAGTTAAAAAATAAGGTCTTGGTGATAGAAACAATGCAGGAGATTGCATGATAGAATTTTGCAAGACCAATGACTTCTTCATTTTAAATACCTTTTTTTAAACAACATAAAGATATTTATATACAAAGACCTCATCAGATAGAATACAAAGAAATCAAATTGACTACATCTGTGGAAATAGTGGGAAAGCTCCATACATATCATCAGCAAAAACAAGACCAGGAGTAGTAGGTAAAATTGACTATCAATTGCTCATATGCAAATTCAGGCTGAAGCTAAAGTAACTTAAAACAAGTCCACACAATATGAACCTAACCATATCCCACCTGAATTTGATGCATTAAACACTAAAGATGGAAGACCAGAAGAGTTGTGGGATGACATCAAGAACATCATATAGGAAAAAAGCAAAAGGTCATTAAAAAGACAAGAAAAAAGAAAATGAATGCTAGAAGAGACTCTGAAACTTACTCCTCAGCATAGAGCTGCGAAATCAAATGAAAGAACCGAAGAGTAAAAGAACTGAATAGAGAGTATCAAAGGTCAGCTTGAGAAAACAAAGTAAAAGATTGTAATGAAATGTGCAAAGACCTGGAATTAGAAAACCAACAAGGAAGAACATGCTTAGCATTTCTCTCAAGCTGAAGAAAACAGTCAAGTCTCAACTTGCAATACTGAAGGATTCTATCTCTGGTAGCATAGTGGTTACAAATCGGGCTGCAAACCACAAGGTCACCAGTTTGAAACTACCAGCTGTTCCACAAAAGAAAGATGAGGCTTTCTACTCTCATACAGATTTAAAGCCTCGGAAATCGTGCACAGGGTTGCTATGAGTCGGGACTGACTCCATGGCACAAAACCACCACTGCCATGGGCAAAATATAAAATGATGCAAAAAGCATTAAAAGAAGATGGCAGGAATATATGGAGTATTGTACAAAAAGAAATGAACAATGTTCAACCATTTCAAGAGGTAGCATATAATCAAGAGCCAATGATGCTGATTGAAGAAGTCCAAGGTGCATTGAAGGCACTGCCAAAGAACAAGGTGCCTGGAATTGATGGAATACAAATTGAAATCTTGGGACAAACTGAGGCAGCACTGGAAGCACTCATTCATCTATGGCAAGAAATTTGGAAGACAACTACCTGTCCAACTGATGGGAAGACATCAATATTAGTGCCTATTCCAAATATAGGTGACCCAGTACAACAGGGAAATCATGGGACAGTGTCATTAATGTCACATACAGGTAAAATGTTGCTAAAGATAATTTTTAAATGGCTGCAATAGTAAGTAAAGTGACAGAGAACTGCCAGAGGTTCACACTGGATTCAGACAAGGATGTGGAAAAATGGACATCATTGCTGACATTCAATGAGACAGATTGGCACAGTGGCATTGGTAATGGACTATAGCACAGATATGATTGTCAGGTTGGCACAGAACCAGGCAGTGTTTTGTTCTGTTGTAAATAGGGTTGTATGAGTCAATACCAACTTCATTGCACCTAACAACAACATCCAAATGAGGTATTGGAAGTAATAATGAATTGCCATTGTCCTTTAAAAATTAATGATTCGTCTTTTATACTGGGTCTAAATAAATTTACTATGTGTAAACTAAAATTAAAATAATTATTATGGGCAGTTGTTGTTGCTGTTGGGTGCCATTGAGTTGTTACTGACTCAAAGCGACCCCATATAGGGTTTCTACGAAGCAGTTGGCCAGTTTGAACCAGTGACCTTGAGGTTCAAACCGACTTATGGTCCAGTGCTTATCCTACAGTGCCACAACTGAGCATCCATTATGGGTAGAGTGAATGTATATTCTGTTGTTACTGTTCCTACGAAGAATACTGTGATTTTCTATTGTCTTAGTTCAATTATTCAAATAACTTACCCCTTCATTATGAGAACTTTCTAATGATATTATTAGCATTAATATCACCAGACAAAAACTGAAGTACTAAGAATAGGTAGAGAATTTGGACATAGATTACAAAGTTTTCCATAATTAAGGAAAGATGATCCATTTAATAGTAGATAAGAAGTATAAGCAGTGATGATTTTCTAAATATAAAACAAGATCCTCATGTAAGTGCACTCTTGCTTTATTCTTTTAAGTGTTGGTTGTTGATAAGTGCCCTTGTGTTCTTTTTGACTCATTGTACCCTGCATAAGGTTTTTAAGTAGCAGCTGGAGGCTTTAAACTATCTACCTGTGGTCAGCAGTCTAGTACTAATCCTAAAGCACCTCCCAAGTTATACTGAGTTATACCAAGTTAGTTAGTTACATGCCCATGAATTACAAAGAAACTGAAGAGCATATATTCAAAAGGCAAAACAAACACACACACAATAAGAAACCAGTCAGTGCAGCCAAATAGATTCCTGCTCATGGCAACCTCTTTTTTTTTTTTAAGTTTTATTGTGAATTATGTGATAGTTTACATGGGGAGAGCATTAGCTTTACATTGATCCTATCGTATATTGTTTCATTGCTATGGTTACAATCCCCTGCATGCATCATCATCCAACCAAAGGGTATACCCAGCAAGACTGCCCCTCATTCATCAGCACACAGCCCCTCTCCCTCTCTGGGTCTAAAGTCCACAGTCACTCCATCTCTCCATGTCATCATCTCTGCCTCCATCCCTGCCATCACTGCTTCTCTGGGTAGGGTCCCACACTCCACTCTTCTCACTTGGT
>NW_006408593.1:2444378-2446229 GCF_000296735.1 Chrysochloris asiatica | reverse complement strand
CAGTGACCAACACGGTCACTAGTAGGAGATATGCATATGTCTGCTTGTTTATTCCCCTTGAGTCTTAGTCTTGGAAGGGGGTTTGCCATGAGGGGACCCAACTAGTTGCCTTGATGTCTCCTGGGTGAGCAACTTGCTTGTTCATGTAGTAGTCAGTCAGACTGCCCTTATTGGTTTTTATTTTTCCTGTTGGTCTTTCTTTCAAGAAGTATCTTCTATTCTTCTAGCTGCCCTAGGCTGATCTGTTTTTCCTTTCAAGTGGAAATCTCTCACCTGAGAAGATTCTGGATGGGGTTCAGGATTCCACCCATAGTCTTATGTAATGCAGAGGCTCCACAGGAAGCCTCCTTCACTGGGCACGTTGTAGCCCCGTTTTAGGTATTCCAATCAGGAGCTCTGGTAATATAGTGGTTACGAATTGGGCTGTGAACTGCAGGGTCAGCAGTTTGAAACTACCAGCTGTTCCACGACAGAAAGATGAGGCTTTCTGCTCTATAAAGATTTACAACCTCAGAAACCCTGTAGAGGGTCACTATGAGTCGAAACCAACTCCACGGCACGTAACCACCACCACAAATCAGTTATAGGCAGAAGACAGACTTACAAGCTTTCCATGGTGGTATTTCTGGCTATTCTTTTCTATCCCCCTCAAGTGTCTATTTTATAATGGCATGCAAGGGAAACTAAGATTCAAATGACAGCCAAGAATCTTAACATTATTTCCCCCATTTTACCCATTCAAACAATGTCTCATTCCCTGTATCCCAGAGCCCTGTTGTTCCAAGGTTGGGCATATATCATTATTTACCTCTCTCCCACTTAGCCCATAAAAACATGTCTAACTGTTCTCCCATCCACCTTGTTCTTCCATTCCCCATCCCCTTCTTGTATGTTGCCTCCCTCCCCAGAATCCAAACTATCCTGTTTCTACCCTGTGCTTCACCATGCTCTCCCTTCCTTCATGCCACCCCCCACATCCCAGTAACCAGCAAAGAATCCCACCTGCCCCCTGCCACCCAGCTTTAGTATGGGTTCTTTTTCTTAGTCTTTTACAATAGTGGTCCTATGCAGTATTTCTTCTTTTGTGACTGAATAATTTCACTCAACATAATGTCCTCAAAAGGAGCTCTGGTAGCATAGTGGTTATGAACTGGGCTGTGAACTGCATGGTCAGAAGTTCAAAACTATCAGCTGTTCCATAGGAGAAAGATGAGGCCTTCTGTTCCTGTAAAGATTTACAGCCTCAGAAACCCTGTACAGGGTCGTTATGAGTTAGAACCGACTCCACGGCACATAACCACCACCACCAATGGCTAGAATAAAGTTTTACTAAAGATAATACAGAAACAGCTGCATACAAACATTGACAGAGAACTTCAGAGATTCAAGCTAGATTTAGTAGAGGCCTTGGAACAAGGGATATCATTGCTGATATCTGGTGGATCTTGAATGAAAGCAGAGAATATCAGAAAGATGTTTACCTATGCTTTATTGATTATGCAAAGGCTTTTGATTGTATGATCATGACAAGCAATGGACAACAATGCAAAGTAAGAGTGTTCTGAAACACTTTATTGTGCTCATGAGGAATCTGTACATGGAACAAGAGGTAGTTGTTCAAACAGAACATGGAAACACTGAATGGTTTAAAATTAATAAAGGTATGCAACAGGGTTGTATTCTTTCACCATACTTATTCAATTTATATGCTGAGCAAATAATCTGAGAAACTGGGTTATATGAAGAAAAACATGGCAGCAGGATTGGAGGAAGTCTCATTAACAACCTACGATATGCAGATGATACAACCTTGCTTGCTGAAAGTGAAGAGGACTTAAAACATTTACTGAT
>NW_006408593.1:2442439-2443808 GCF_000296735.1 Chrysochloris asiatica | reverse complement strand
GCCATGTTTTTCTTCTGAGACATCTGTGAGTAGAATTCAGGCTCCAACATTATGGTTAGCATGTTGATCATTGGCATCATCATTGTCAAGGGAAATAGCATCCTTCAGAGCCCTTCATTTAACCTAGTTCAAGAAGTTTAAAGGAGTATAGAAATGGATTACACAAAGTCTAGAAGGCAGAAAGTTATCTGAAATGGTCAAGGGAAGATTGTTGTTAGGTGTCATTGAGTCAGTACTTAATCATAGAGACCCTGTGTACAACAGAATGAAGCACTGCCTGGTCCTGTGCCAACCAATTGTTGCTACATTTGAGTCCATTGCTGCTGCCACTGTACCAATCCATCTAATTGGGGTGTTTCTTTTTTCTCTGATCCTTCACTTTACCAAACATGATATCCTTCTGTAGGAACTAGTCCCTCCTGATACATCTGAAGTATTACAGAGACAAAGTCTTGCCATCCTGGCTTCCAAGGAGCATTCTGGCTACCCTTCCAAGACTGATTGGTTTGTTCTTTGGGCAGGCCATGTTTTTTTTTTATTATTATTATTTGTTTGTTTTGTAAGTTTTTATTGTGGATTGAGTGATAGTTTACTTGGGAGAACATTAATTTTACACTCCTCATTTCATTGCAATGATTACAATCCCCTCTGTGCATCATCATTCAACAGTATTTGCTTCTATTCAATCTGTATTTGTTTGTTTATTTGTTTGTCTGGAGGGATGTACACAAAAACACTCAGGAATATATAATAATTTAAACAACTAAAGAGCATATTCTGCAAGCCTGCCTCCTGGCTGCCAGCACTCAGTCCCTCTCTTTCCATGAATCTAGAGTCCTCAGCTGTTCTCTCTCTCTCCATGTCCTCATCTCTGCCTCCATCTCTGGTGTAACTGCTTCTCTAGTTAGGGTACCACATTCTGTTCCTGCTCTTCTCTCTTGATGGTCCTAGGATCCTCTGTTCCTGAACTATAGGATTAACTACTTCCCCATTTTTATTACATAACTTCTACCTTAACTGCTTTCCATAGTGGTTGGCTGTGGGGAGACCAGCTCTCCACAGGGATCGTGGGACACGAGAGGAGACGTGGAGTCGGCGGTGAAGAAATGAATGAATGCAATCGAAAGGTTTTCTCAGTCAGCTGTCTGTGCTGTCTGTGCTGTCCAGCTTGCTGTTCCTTCTGCTTTCTCCTCCGGCTGCTTTCTGCTTCTGCTGCTACTCCTGCTCTCTGCTGGCCCAGCTCAGCAAGTCTTTATTTTTATACTTAAAATTACACAGTACACGAATTGTCACTTTTATCTTTTCTTGAATTATTACACAGTTAGTCACAACATTCTTGCACCTGGTCATTAGACAACCTTGACAAAAA
>NW_006408593.1:2440332-2441828 GCF_000296735.1 Chrysochloris asiatica | reverse complement strand
TCTCTACCCTCAACGGCTTCCAGAAGTTGGCCCATTTTGCAATCCCACCAGCAAAGAAGGAGGGTTCCAGTTTCTCCACATCCCTCCAGCATTTATTGTCCTCTACTTTTCTGATCTTTGCTGTTATTTCTGGTGTGAGATGATATGTATTGTTGTTTTGATTTGCATCCCCCTAATGGAGTTCTGCTGTGGCACTTTTGCTAATGTATCAGACTGCAAAGTAATTTGAACTGCAAGGTCAGTGGTTCAAGCTCACCAGCTACTCCTTGGAACCCCTATATAGAGTCACTATGGGTCGGAATCGACTCGACGGCACTTCACAACAATGACAAACATTTCTTCATATGTTTCTTAGCTGCCCAAATATTTTCCTTGGTGAAGTGTCTGTTCATGTTCTGTGCCCATTATTTAATTAGATTATTTCTCTTTTTCTAGTAGAGGTATTGTAGTTTCCTATATATTTTAGAAATTGGTCCCTTTTGCTACAGATTTTTTTGTTTCTTTTTTCTGTGATTATAGATTATGGTATCGAATCTGCTTTTTTTGTGTCTTGTTCTTTGACAGTGCCTTCAATGCACCTTGGACTTCTTCCTTAAGCATCATTGACTCTTGATCATTTGCTACCTCCTGAAATGGTTGAACAGTGACCATTCCTTTTTGACACATTGACTCTGTGGAAAGGTTAGGGAAGAGAAAGCCCAGAACAAAAGACCAATATGGTTATGAGGTACCTTTTAAAATATTATTGATTGTATTTATGTATATTTTAGATAGTGATCAAGCATAATAGGACTGTGAACATAAGCTTAAGTGAACATAGGTTTTTCAAAGAATCAATTCTAGCAGTCACCAATAGATGGAAAGCATGTAAGAGATCTTGCTCAGATCTCTAAAAATAGAACCACTGAAGCTTAATATTGATATTACTTCTCTGGGAGACTTGTTCAGGTGAGCCAGTTGGAAATGAACAGATCAAGTCTTAGGATTGTTATTTCATATTGGAAATACTTACAATTTCCAGAGGGAATTATGAAGAATGCCTTTGAAAAGAGTTGTTGTTGCTGTTGTCAGGTGCCATCGAGTCGGAACCGACTCATAGTGACCCTATGCACAGCAGAACGAAACAATGTCCGATCCTGGGCCAACCTCATTACCACTGCCACACTCGATGCCATCAATGATGCCACATGGCCGATCCATCTCGTTAGGGGTCTTCTTCTTTTTCTCTGACCCTCCATCTTACCCAGTATGACTTCCTTTTCCAGCGACTGTTCCCTCCGGACAGTATGTCCAAAGTATGAGAGACGAAACTTATCCATCCTTGCCTCCAAGGAGCACTCTGGCTGCACTTCCTCCAAAACAGATCTATTGGCTCTTTTGGCAGTCCATGGCACTTTCGGTATTCTCCTCCAACACCACAACTCAAAGGCATCAATTCTTCTACGATCTTCCTTATTCACTGTCCAGCTTTAGCATCCATATGAGGCTATTGAAAA
>NW_006408593.1:2427660-2438429 GCF_000296735.1 Chrysochloris asiatica | reverse complement strand
ACTGATGATATGGAGCTTTTCCATCTTCTCTTTTCACAGATGTAGTCAATTTGATTTTTATGTGCTCCATCTGGCAAGGTCCATGTGTAAAGTCGTCTGTTATGTTGTCTAAAGAAGGTATTTGAAATAAACAAATCATTTGTTTTTCAGAAATCTATAATTCATTTTCCAGCATCATTTCTATCACCAAGTCCAAATTTTCCAACTACTAGTCCTTCCTCTTTGCTCCTAACCTTTGCATTCCAATCACCAGTAATGAGCAATACATCTTGATTGTATGTTTGATCGATTTCCGATTGAAGAAGTTGGTAGAATTCCTCTATTTCATCTTCACTAGCCCTAGTGGTTGGTGCATAAATTTGAATAATAGTAGTATTAACTGGGCTTCCCTGTAGGCACATGGATATTATCCTATCACAACATTGTACCTCATGACTGATCTGGATATGTTCTTTTTGATGATGAATGCAACACCATTCCTTTTCAATTTGTTATTCCCTGCATAGTAAATCATGTGGTTATCAGATTCAAAATGGCCAATACCAGTCCATTTCAGCTCACTAATGCCTAAGATATCGATGTTGATGCGTTCCATTTCATTTTTGACAACTTCCAATTTTCTTAGATTCATACTTCATACATTCCATGTTCTGATTTTCAATGGATGTTTACAGCTGTTTCTCTTCATTTTGAGTTGTGACCCATCAGCAAATGAAGGTTCTGTGCACTTTTCTCCCCTGAGCTTAACTCTATTCACGTCATCATGGTCAACTCTATTTTGAGGAGGCAATTTTTTTTTTTTTTTTCCATTCGCCTTCTGAATGACTTCCCACCTTCCAGTGCTGTATCTGACAGTGTTTCTCTGCTATTCATAGAGTTTTCAGTGACTAGCGATTCGGAAGTAGTTCGTCACTCTTTCTTCCTAGTCCGTCTTTGTCTAGAAGCTCATCTGAAACCTGTCCACCATGGGTGACCCTTCTGGTTATTTAAAATACTGGTGGCAGAGCCCTCAGAATCACAGTAACTCAGTCCACCACAGCAAGACAGACAGACGAGTTGTGGCCATTTGGTTTTATGTTGATACTGTCACTTTAAATTTTGATGTCAATCCTGATACAATCCTGATATAATCAAGATACAATCACGATATTCTCTCCTGACACTATCAATCCTGATACAATCAAGATATTCTATTGATACTCTCTCTTGAAAAGAGTAAGACTCCAAAAAGAGATTAAAAAAGAAAATGACTTTAAAGGAAGATGATTTCTTTAGGATCTTGTCCAGTTGTAAGTGGAATAGTCATATAGTAAATATCTACAAACTTTTTAAATGCCAGATTGTACATTCTTTAATGGGTCTCTCTAGTGCGTGGGAACATATGATAATCACTTCTTAAAGTACTGAAATTAGGATGAAAAAAGGAGTGGAGGGGATGGGAGAGGCTCGAAGATAACAGGAGAAGGGAAGAGAGTAAAGGTGCCTGACTACCTAGAGTGACCTTGTATAGGGTTTCTGAGAAGCGGCTGGTAAGCTTGAACCACTGACTTTGAGGTTCAAACCAACTTTGCAGTACAGCACATTAACCAACAGTGCCACACCAGGACTCTTAAACAACAGAATAGTACCCTTAAAAGCAAAGGTTTATTTCAAATATCACAATATTGTTGTTGTTACATGCTGTTGAGTTGATTCTGACTCATAGAATCCCTGTATAGGGTTTCTGAGGAGCAGCTGTGAGCTTGAAATGCCGACCTTGCAGCTCAAATTGACCTTGCAGTCCAGCACATTAACCCACAGTGCCGTATTTGTACTGGGAAATCTAACGGCAGTTGCACTGGGTGAGAAACATGCCTTGAGAAGGGATAGGGTCTTTTGTGAAAATCCTTCCCAAAACAAGAGCAGGTATAAGTTTTTTTTCCAGTAGGTTTTATATACCATTGGGCATCATATAATGAGATGGTGTTGCTGATAATGATTAAAACTCCACAGGCTGGTAACACTGAAAAGATTAATAGGCTGTCCCATACTGAGTGAGTATAAAGACAGCCCTGTTGTTTGTGGCTTCTGTAGCTACACAAGCAATACTAACTTTGAGCTTCAAAGTCTATCTCATTCTTCCTTTCAGTCTCTGAACAAATATTTTTTGAACTTTTATGCACAAGACATAGACTGATCACTTTCTTTCAGAAACTCTATTATTTTCCTGAGGATTAAATAGCACATGCAGTTTTTGGAGGGCAACAGAGGTGGAGCATTTTTGGTTATTTTTGCCTACAGACAATTGGTAGAAGTTTAGTATCCAGTGTGTATTTTAATTATTTTCAATTCTCTCTCATGCTATTTGATGCATCTCTCTTTATCTATTTGTCAATGTGTATCTTTATGCCATAAATATATCCTGATTTTGCTTGTATTGAAACATAATATGCTTGTATATCTGATGTCACACAATCATCAGCAAATAACAGATTGTAGGTGATTATCTCAAGGACCCCTGGTTATTATTGCACTATTGATCTAAAAGTGTGAACAGAAAATTCCTCCACATCTTTGGGTCTTTAAAATATGAAAATACACCAGAAACCATGCATGAATGAATACAAATCCATCTGTCAAAATGGTCATTAGCATTTCACAATGTGCAGAATACTAAGATGTTTATCTGTTGTTGCTGCTCTCTAGTCAGTTCTAACTCAAAATAATCCTAACTTGGGTTTTCAAGGAGAGGCTAGTGGGTTTAAATTACCAACCTGGTGGTTACAAAAGCAGTGCTTTTCTTATTGCGCCATACCAGGATTTCAAGATGTAGGATGGCAAATTATTCTAGGTCATTCAAGCCTAGAAACGGTTTAATTCAAACCAGTTAAACATAGTCCTATGCTTGAAGATTTCACTAGACTTTTCATTTGATAATACCTTATATCATCTCCAAACAAGAGATGTTGTTAAATGCTATCAAGTCAGTTCTGATGATAGCAACCCTCTATAGGTTATCTGCGGAGTGGTTGGTCAGTTTGAACTGACAACCTTGTGGTTAGTAGTCAAGTGCTTATCCTACAGCACTGCACAAGGATAGAAACTGCCCAAAGTTATTTGATCAGAAAACTAATCAGAAATTGTAGTCATATTTATGGAGTCCTGGTGTGGCACTGTAGGATAAAGCACTGGACTACAAGGTCTGGTTGAACCTCAGGTTCAACAATTCAAACCCATCAGCCACTCCTCAGAAACTCTATACAGGGTCGCTGAGTCAGAACTGACTTGAAAGCACGTAGCAACTTAACTGGAGTCCTGGCGTGGTGCTGTGGGAGAAAGCATTGGACTCTAAGGTCAGTTTCATCCACAATGTCAAAGGTTTAAACGCACCAGCTGCTCCTTGGAAACCCTATACAGGGTGGTTATGACAAAGAAACCGACCTGAAGACCCTTAACAACAACAACTTAACAACAATGAAAATAAATTAAACCTTAGAAGAAACTTAATTTAATGTTCTTTCTTCATGCTGTTGTTGTTATTATGTGTCAACGAGTCAGTTCTGACAAACAGCAACCTTGTATAGGGTTTCCAAGGAGCAGCTGGTGGGTTTGAACCACCAACCTTGTGGCCAACAGTCCAATACTTATCCTGTAGCACCACACCACGTTTATGTATTACTTCAAATAAATTATTAGATTGTTTCAAACTAATATTTAAAACAAAGAAAGCTATTATTTACATGAAATATGCTAAGAAATGATTGTATTTCTTCAGCTTATTTTACAGGTCAGAGTCTGCTTTGTGTAAATAAGAACAGTGAGGCAGAAAGAGGTAAGGATAACTTGGCCTTGGCTACATGTCTAACAGCTGTTGTTGTTAAGTGCTGTGAAGCAGGTTCCAAGTCACAGATACCGTGTAGAGTATTTCCATGGCTTTAAATCTTCATGGGAGCAGAAAGCCTAATTTTTCTCCAGTGGAAAGGCTGCCAGGCTCAAACCACAGACCTTGTGATTCGCACTCCAGTGCTTTATCGTAACAGAACTTAAATTTGAATCTGGCTTCAAATGATTTCAAAGTAGCTAAAATCTTACAAGCCCTCTTATGATATCGAAGGATTTTTGAGCACACGTCAGAGACAAGTGAGGTTGATAATAGAACGACTCTCAGATGTATAACCAGAGTCACTAGAAGGAGAGAAAAACATCCTTGCCTGGATGTCATATTCTGAAATTTTAGTAACTTGATCTATAAAAAGCATTTTTTTCAGATACTTTTTCACATTAATCAAACCTTCAACACATGGGCATGGAACTTTACCTCATTTTAATAACAGATGAGATTCAAAACAATCCAGTGCTTGAAAAATGTACAGACAAATTGGCTTAGTCTCCAGGTGCTACCTTAGAAAATTTAGGAGTTAATGTCCCCTGGGAAAATTTCATGCAGCTGACTTTGATTAGGGACTAGGGCAGTCAACTTGTAAACCTCCTGAAAAGCCTGAATGTCTCCTGACTTGTGAATAATTAGCAAATTTAATTTTTGGTGGCTACTGTCCAGGAACTAACTGTGGAGAACAAAGGAAGGACAAGGAACATAAATATACCATAAAGAAACATATATACTTTCTTTATCCAGTATAGGGTATTAAACAAGTCTTTAGTTATACAAATATTGAATATATTAATAAAAGTGTCACTAAGCTCTATTTGGAGTCCAGGTGTGACTCTCTGGGTTAATGTGCTGGACTGCAAAGTCGGTTCAAGTTTACCAGCCACACCTTGGAAACCCTGTACAGGGTCGCTATGGGTCGGAACTGACTTGATGGCACTTAACACCAACAAGCTATAATCAAGGAGTGTGGTGGCTCCATACCATAAGCACTGCAAAGTAGAGCCTGCCTGCCCTTCTGCTGGAGCAAGATGAGGCTTTGTGCTCCCATGAAGATTTAAAGCCTCAGAAATCCTATACAGGGTCACTGTGAATTGGAACAGACTAGATGGCACTCAACAGCATCAAACTATAATTAAGTGACATGATTTTCAAATGATTTTATATTTGATTACAAAGCTTACAATGACCTGAAAGGAACATTTATATAGACAAATAAGAGACAATGAAGGACTAACTACTCATACTAAATCATAAAACAAAAATGCTTGTGCTTGCATTCAAGTCTTCCAGAATAGGTTTTACTTCTGCTGCACGTCTAATGCCTTACATCTGTATACGTTATTCACAAGTGTAGATTTGTTACTTACATTTCTTTATTTACTTGTTTTGGAACTAAGGTTAACCAGATTCAGGTTTTATTTTTTGTACATGGGGTCACTATGTTTCAGTTCCAACTCAAAGTGACCAGATGTACAACAGAATGAAACACTGCCAGGCTCTGCACTAGCTTCACAATCATACAAAAGCATCCGTTCTTTATTCTTCCTTGCTCATTGTCCAGCTCTCTCATGCACACGAGGTTCTTGAAAATACCCAGGCTTAGTTCAGCTACACCTTGGTCTTCAAAGTGATGTGTTTTCTGTTTAACACTTTAAAGAAGTCTTTTGCAGCTGATTTGCCTAATGCAATAATCCTTTAAGTTCCTTAACTGCTAATTCTAGGTGTGTTGATTGAGGAGCCAAATAAATTTAAATCCTTGGCAACTTTAATATTTTCTCAATTTATCATGACGTTGCTTATTGATCTAATTTTAAGGATGTTTGTTTTTGTTATATTGAGGTAAGGCTCCAAGTCCTCTTCACTGTTAGCAAGCAAGGTTGTGTCATCTACATATTGTAAATTGTTAATGAGTCTTCCTCCAGTTCTTGTTCACATCCTGTAGCTTCTCAGATTGTTTTTGCAGCATATCGATTGAATAAGTATGGTGAAAGGATACAAGCCTGACACACAGCTTTCCTAATTTTAGCCATGCAGAATCAATGTTCTGTTCTAATGATTGTCTTTCGATCTATGTAAGGATTCCACATGAGCATAGTTAAGTGTTTTGGGATCAGCTATTTGTCACCACTGATTTTTAATAGAAATGAATTCATTACTGAAGATGTGGGAGAATTATTTTATTTCTGCAATATCCTCATTTGTGCGCCTAATAATTATTGTAAACATATGCTTAGAACTCATTTTTTCACTCCACCGGAGCAGTCCTGACATGCTTACTTTCAAATGATGATGCCTCAATTCATCCATGAGAAATCAATAGGTAATAACATAACTGAACATGTATCCTTAAGGAAGACAGTGTTCAGGGAGAGCTAATCACAGTTAAGAAAATAAATAGTTTCTATGAAAAAAAAATAGATGAGATATACTGTCTGCATTATAAAACATTATTATCTCTATTTTAAACCACTCTTGCCTCATCCCCCTTTTTAAATTAGTTAAATAAAATAATCAGTTGATTACTCAACGTTAACAATAATTAAATATGTGCATGTCTTTTGGTGGAAATTTCCACTTCAAGCAATTTATTCAACAGAAAGTACTGCACACAAGTGTAAGGATCTTACCTACTATGATTGTTGATGAAGAATGATTTATAAAAGTAAAAAGTTGAAAATGACCTAATTTCCATTTATGGGTTCTATTACAAATTGATATGGTCAACTAGGAATTGCTACGTTATAAAACCATGAAAAAGGACTGTTGTTCTCAGGAGTCAACGAGTTGGTGCCAGTTAACTCATAGCTACTTTCTGCACAACAGAACAGAACACTGCCTGGTCTTAGGCAATCCTTGTTGTGACTTTCACTGTGCTAATCTATCTGTTGGAGGTCTTCCTCTTTCTTCGCTGATCCTCCACTTTAGCAAACATGATGTCCTTCTCCAAGTATCGGTCCCTCCCAATAATTCATTTGAAGTAGGAAAGACATAGTCTCACCATCCTAATTTCTAAGAAGCACTTTGGCTGTACTTCTTCAGATTCTGATTTATTTTTTTTCTCCTAGCAGTACGTACTATTTTTAATATTCTTCTCCAATACTATAACTCAGATACATCAATTCTTCTATGGTCTTCCTTATTCACTGTTCAGCTTTCACATGCATATGAAGCTATTGAAAGTACCATGGTTTGGGTCAAGCTTACCTTAGTCCTCAAGCTGATATCTGTGCTCTTGAACTCTTTAAAGAGGTCTTGTGCAGCAGATTTGTATAATGCAATATGTCGTTTGACTACTTGACTGTTGCTTCCATGAGTGTTGATCAGAAAGCCAACCAAAATGAAACCTTTTAGAAACTTCAGTTTTTCTCCATTTACCATGATATTATTTACTAGTCCGTTTGTGAGGATTTTTGTTTTCTTTATATTGCGGTGCAATCCATGCCTGAAGACTTTAGTCTTTAATCTTTATCACTAAGTATTTTAAGTCCTCTTCAGTTTCAGCAAGCGAGGTTGTATCATCCTCATTTTGCAATTGCCAATGAGCCTTCCTCTAGTTGAAACACCATGATCTTCTTTATATGACTTATGGTTTCCCCAATTATTTCTCCAGTGTAAAGATTGAATAAGTATGGTGCATACCTTCCCTGATTTTAAATAATCCAGTGTCCCCTTTTTCTGTTTGAATGACTGCCTCTTGGTCTATGTACAGGTTCCTCCTGAAAACAATGAAATGTTACAGAGTACTCATTCTCCACAATGTTATCCACAGTTTGTCACAATTCACACATAGTCAATAGAGCACAAGTTAACGTTTTTCTACTGTTCTCTGCTTTCAGCCAAAATCCATCTGGTGTCAGCAATGATATTTTTAGTTCCACATCCTCTTCTGAATCCAGCTTGAACTACTGGCAGTTCTCTGTCGATCTACCCTTGAAACCATTTTGTAAAATTATCTTTAGCAAGGCTTTATTTGCACATGGTATCAATGATACTGTCTGATGATTTCCACATTCTGTTGGGTCATCTTTCTTTGGAATGGGCACAAATATAGATCTCTCCCAGTCAGTTCACCAGTTAGCTATCTTACAAAGTTCAGGGCAGAGATGAGTGAGTATTTCCAGTGCTGTATCTGTTAGTTGAAAGATTTCTATTTTTATTCCATCAATTCCTGGAACTGGAACATCAGTTTCTTTGCCAGTGGCTTCAGTGCACGTTGGAATTCTTCCTTCAGTATCATTGGCTCTTGATCATATGCTTTCTCTTGAAATGATTGAACATCAACATTTCTTTTTGGTACAGTCATTCTGTCTATTCGTTACCTCTTCTTTTGACACTTTCTGCGTCCTTCAATATTTTGTCCATCGTTGTTGTTAAGTGCCATCGAGACGGTTTTGACCCATAGCGACCCTCAATAGGATTTCCGAGGAGCAGCTGGTGAGCTTGAATTGTCAATCATATGGTTCCTACTGACTTTGCAGTTCAGTGCACTAACCCACAGCACTACACCAGGACTCCATTTTGCCCGTAGCATCCTTCAATATTAGAAGTCAAGGCTTGAAGTTTTTTTGTTTTTGTTTTTGTTTTTCACTTTGAGAAATGCTGAAAGTACTCCTCCCTTGTAGTGTTCTAGCTCCATGTCTTTGCATATTTCATTACAATATTTGACTGTCTTTTCAAGCTACCCTTTGGAATTTTCTTTTCAGCTCTTTTACCTTCTCAGTTCTTCCATTTGATTTAGCATTTCTAGGCTGGAGAGCAAATTTCAGAGTCTCTTTTGTCTTCCATTTTGGTCTTTTCTTTCCTTCTTGCCTTCTTAATGACCTTTTGCTTTCTTCCTGTATGATGTTGTTGATGTCATCCCACAACTCTTCTGGGCTTCAGTCATTAGTATCTACTGTATCGGATCTCTTCCTAAGATATCTCTAAATCTACGTGGCATTTTTGAAGGTTAAAGTTTGAATCCATTGGATTATTTTAATTTCTTCAGTTTAAGCCTGAACTTACACATGAGCTGTTCCACAGTCTTCACCTGACCTTCTTGTAGTTGATAATATGGAACTTTTCCATGGACTCTTACCACAGATATAATCAATTTGATTACTTTGTGTTCTCTGGTGAGGTTGACTTGTAGAGTCATCTTTTATGTTGTTTAAAAAAGGAATTTGCAATGAAGTCATTTTTCTTGAAAAATTATATCATATGATCTCCAGCATCGTTTCTATCACCAAGGCATCTATTTTCCACCTACTGATGCTTCCTCTTTGTTTTCAATCTTTGCATTCCAATCACCAGTAATTACCAATACATCTTGATTTCATGTTTGATAAATGTCAAACTGAAGAAGTTGGTAGAATTTGTCAATTTTATCTTCGTGGATTTTAGTGGTTGGTGCATAAATTAGGATAATAGTGGTTTTAACTGGTGTTCCTTGTAGGCATATGGCTATGATTCTATCACAGACATCATTGTACTTTAAGGCAGGTCTTTATATGCTGTTTTTGATGATGAATGTGATGCCATTCCTCTTCAATTTATCATTCCTGGCATAGTAAACCTTGTGACTGGTGTATTTAAAATACCAATACCAGTCCATTTCAGCTCACTAGTGACTAGGATATCGGTGCTTATTGGTTCCACTTCATTATAACAATTTTGAATTTTCCTAGATTCATACTTTGTACATTCCATGTTCTGATTATTAATGGATATTTACAGCTGTTTCTCTTCATTTTGAGTTTTACCCCATCAACAAATGAAAGTCCCAAAGGTTTTACTCTAGTCACGTCATCACAGTCAACTCTATTTTGAAGAGACAGACTTGTTTTGAGTAACTTCAACCTGAGGGGTTCATCTTCCTGCTCTATATCTGACGGTATTCTGGTGCTCTTCATCCTGTTTCAATATTCAATATTCTTGGGCTACCTGACAACACTTCACTGCTATTCATAAGGTTTTCAGTGACTAAATATTTGAAAGTAGTCATCTCTCCTCCTTCCTACTTTGTCTTATCCTGGAAGCTCATCTGAAACCTGTTAAGCACGTGTGACTTTGCCGATATTTAATAAATTAGTGGCATAACTTCCAGAACCACAGCAAAACACAAGCCACCACAGTACGACAAACTGACAGATTAGTGGTGGTCATTTGAATAGCATCCTACCAGGAGCTCTGGTAGCATAGTGTTTACGAGTTGGGCTACTAACCTCAAGGTCAGTAGTTTGAAACTATCAGAGGTTCTGTGGGGAAAAGATGATGTTTCTGATCCTGTAAAGTTTACAGCCTCGGAAAACCTATACAGGGTTGCTATGGGTTGGAACTGACTCGACAGCACTTAACAGCAACAACAATGCACAAAGTCCAAAATTAAACACACACTTCACTTTTCATTCTAATATTGGCATATCTTAAATCTTTCTATTCCTCTATTTCCTTGTATATAGTAATAATATTTAGAGATTACGTCATTCTATCTGCAATTGAGAATTCACTATACAAGTCTTCATCTAATTGCTTGACAATGTTCTTATGTTTCTTTTTTTCTGATATACCTACCTATCTAGCTTTCACCTCAATCTCACCTTCTTCCTTTTCTCTAGATTCCATTTTCTCATGGCATTGCATTTAAACATCTCAAATATCTTACATCTTTAAAAAAATGTTATTTATTATTTATGAGGATCATTTTTACCTCTAGTAAATGCTTTGATTCTCTGCCTCCCTTTTCCATCACCCTTTGTATCCTTACATATTTTATGTTGTTGTTAGATGCTGTCAAGTCACTTCTCATTTCTAGCTATCCGATTTGGCACTGTAGGTTGATGTGCTAGACTGCAAAGTTGGTTTGAACCACAAGGTTAGTGGTTCAAACTCAGCAGCTGCTCCTCAGAAACCCTATACA
>NW_006408593.1:2419492-2427003 GCF_000296735.1 Chrysochloris asiatica | reverse complement strand
TCTCTAAATTCAGGTGGGGTACAATCAAGGTTGTCATTTGGCTCTTGTGAACTTATTTTAGTTTTCTTCAGCTTCACCTGAATTTGCAGTCAGCCCCTGGCCTTGTTTTGGCTGATGATGTTGGTCTTTGCCATCATTTTTTCCTATAGATACAATCAATTTGATTCCTGTGTATTGCATCTGGTGAGGTCCATGTGTATAGGCTTGTTTTTGGTTGTTTGAAAAATGATACTTGCAATGAATAAGTCATAGGTTTTACAAAATTATATCATGTGGTCTCCAGCATAATTTTTATCACTAAGATCGTATTTTCCAGCTTTTAGTGTGTATTATACTGAAAGCATTTTTAAATTAACTTTTTGCTCTCTTTCTTCCACCCTCTGTAGAACCTGTGAAACTTTACAAGGCAACAAGCATGACTTATTTATGTCATTTCTCCCAACATCTATGAGAGTGCTTAGAATAGAGGAAGTAACTAGTAAACATGGCTGAGTCCATTAATAGCAGTTTAATAAAGATGCATTAAAGGGATGCAGTCTTGGCATGGCCATTCTTTCCCTATTGTTTTTGTTTATAGTGTTTTTTAAAATTACCTTTCTTTGTCTATTATTTCTTATCTTCCTTTGAGCTTACTCTTGATGTAATCCAAGATACGTAATATATATTTATACCCTAGTAATTTTACACTGTTTGAGTGGTAGCCAGAAATTATCTTTTCTTCCCATGAATTCTGTAAGAGACTTGTCATATCCATCTTACTCAAGTGTAATTGTAATATTTCTGGCTTTACTGCAAGTAGATTCTCAATCAGCATTTTAACATGCTATGACAAGCATAAGAAAAGCCCTGTTCTTGTTAAGGTTCATATGCCCCTGAGGCAAGTCAGGCCCTCTTAATTCTGTTTGTTCTGTTTCCAAGACTAAAGAATAGAATCTAGTTGTGAATATTTCAACAATTACCTTTATGATCCTTTTTAAAATACAAGTATCTCCCTTTACCTACAGTATAAAGCCAAAATACTAGTATGCTATTCAAGATTCATAATAATCCAAACACTATTATATTTTAATTCAACATATCAACCAAGTCAGACCGATTCTTGAGCTCCCTGTGTTCCTGCACATCTATTTTTTGCATCCAGTATTTTTCTTTCCTGCTCCATCTCAGTTTTTCTGCGTTTAGTGTTACCTACATGTTCTTTAAAGCCTAGCTAAGATACTAACTCTTCAGAGAAGCCTTATTGCTATTGCCTAGGATAGTCAGTGTCTTTTTCTGAACTCTCTTAGCAACTTGTTCTAAAGCTACAGTGTCACACACAGTGCTATAATCATTAGTGTTTTTCATTTCTTCACAACTATGTGAGATCCTGGAGGGCAAAACCATTCTATTTATTATGCTATTCCTTGCATAGAGGAAGTAGGAATCATACTGAGAAATGAGAACATCAATCCTCACACTCAACCCAGACACTAAAAACCAAACTCTCCTTATTATCTATATAACTTTGACTTTAACATTGCAATGTCATTATTAGCATGACTATAGTTTTCTGAAAGACTTATACTAGACAAACATCTTGCTGTTCATTACGGTGACTCCCCAAAATACTTGAACTCTTCAATAAGAAGGATCAACAGAGTTTGCACTCCCAAAGTTTAAAAGTTATTCACCTTAAAATCCTAACCCTAATTTTTCCATCAGGGAAAAGCAACATAATCCCTTTTTAATCCTAATTAACTCCCCATATAGAAATAGAATGCATGCGAAAGCTGGACAGTGAATAAGGAAGACTGTAGAAGAACTGATGCTTTTGAGTTATGGTGTTGGATATTGAAAGTGTTGTGGGCTGCCAAAAGAACAAATACATCGTGTTGGAAGAAGTGCAGCCAGAGTGCTTCCTGGATCCAGGATGGTCAAACATCGTCTTTCATACATCTGGCATATTGTCAGGATAGACCAGTTGCTGGAGAAGAATATCATGTTTGGTAAGGTGGAGGGTCAGAGAAAAAGAGGAAGACCGCCAGCGATATGGAATGTCAAAGTGGCAGCATCAATGAGCTCAAGTGTGGCAAGAATTATGAGGTTGGCCCAGGACCAGGCACTGTTTCGTTCTGTTTTGCATAGGGTCGCTATGAGTCGGTTCCAACTCAATGGCACCTAACAACAACAACAACATAGAAATAGAACATTAATGAAATACTTACCTTAAACTGATTTTACAGTTCTCAAAAATGTTCACCTTTATTTCTTCATCTGAGATACTTCCCAAGCTCTGTGCTGTTAAGTGCTATCAAGTCACAGTGACCATGTATAGGGTTTGCAAGGAACAACTGGTGGTTTTGAACCCAAACCAAGTGGTAACAGTCCAGTACATATCCTACAGTGCCACACCAGGAGTCCAAAGAGAATAGTAAGAGTTCAGCTATTGTATAGTGTAGGTACAAGGAGCTCTGGTAACGTAGTGGTTACAAGTTGGGCTGCTAACCTCAAGGTCGGCAGTTTGAAACTACCAGCTGTTCCATAGGAGAAAGATGAGGCTTTCTGCTCTGGTAAAGATTTACCACCTCGGAAACCCTATGCAGGGTCACTATGAGTCGGAACCAACTCCATGGCACACCACCACTACCACCACCATAGTGTAGGTGCGGCACTGGATAATGTGTTCTTTCTCTTGTACGTAGGGTTGCTATGACTGATGACCTCTAACAACCACATTGATTTCCATGAGTTGCCATAGCAAAATATCACAAACTGGACGGATTAAAGCAACACAATGCACTGTCTCACATTTCAAAATACTCGAAGTCCAGTTGCAGAATGTCAACAGGAAAATGCTCTCTCTAAAGACTTTTGAGGAAAATCCTTTCTTGTCAATCCCAACTTCTACTATCATGGTTGTTGTTAAGTGCCGTCAAGTCAATTCCAACCCAGAGCGACCCTATATGCAGTTTCCAAGGAGCGACTGGTGAGCTTGGACTACCGACCTTGCAGTTCAAACGACTTTGCAGTCTGACACATTAGCCCACAGCATTAGGCTGTCTTTAAAAGGTTTGTAATTGCAGCATACCTTCAATCTCTGCTTCATTTATAACAAGGTAATCTTCCCTCTATATGTCTGTCTGTATTTCTTATTTTCTTTTATCAGTTTTTGTTATTGTTAAGTGCCATCAAGTTGGTTCCTACTCATAGTGACCTTGATTTGGGTTTCTGGGGCTTTAAATCTTCACAGGAGCAGAAAGCCTCATCTTACTCCCTTGGATTATCAAGTAGACTAAAACTGCAGACCTTGTGGTTTCCAGTCCAGTGGTCATTATATGGAGCCACTCAGATTTGTTTAGGATTGATCATACTTTAGTAGAGTCTCGTATTAACTTCAAAATCTTGTTTCTAAACAAGATTACATTCATGGGTGCCAGGGATTAAGGGCATCATATCTTTTTGGTAATCGATATGGATTACGTCTCAATGTCAAGAAAACAAAAATCCTCACCACTGGACCAATAAACAACATTCTTATCAATGGAGAAAAGATTGAAGTTGTCAAGGACTTCATTCTTCTTGGATCAACTATCAACATTTGTGGCAGCAGCAGTCAAGAGATCAGACGATGTATTGCGTTGGGCAAATCTGCTGCACAGGAACTTTTTAAAGTGTTGAAAAGCAAAGATGTCAGCTTGAGCACTAAGGTGCGCCTGACCCAGGCCTTGGTGTTTTCAATAGCCTCATATGGATGTGAAAGCTGGACAGTGAATAAGGAAGATCATAGAAGAATCGATGTCTTTGAGTTGTGGTGTTGGAGGAGAATACTGAAAGTGCCATGGACTGCTAAAAGAACCAATAGATCTGTTTTGGAAGAAGTGCAGCCAGAATGCTCCTTGGAAGCCAGGATGGCTAAGCTTCGTCTCTCATACTTTGGACATATTGTCCAGAGGAAACAGTCGCTGGAGAAGGATGTCATGCTGGGTAAGGTGGAGGGTCAGAGAAAAAGAGGAAGACCCCTAACGAGATGGATTGGCCAGGTGACATCATTGATGGACTCAAGTGTGGCAGCGGTAGTGAGGTTGGCCCAGGATCAGACATTTTTTCGTTCTGCTGTGCATGGGGTCGCTATGAGTCAGTTCTGACTCGATGGCACCTGACAACAACAACAACAGCTTTTGGTTACCCAAGCCAATTCATAAGATTGTTGTTGTTGTTGTTAAGTGCCGTCGAGTCGGTTCCGACCCATAGCGACCCTGTACAGGGTTTCCGAGGGTGTAAATCCTTACGGGAGTAGAAAACCTCATCTTTCTCCTGCGGAGCAGCTGGTAGTTTCGAACCGCTGACCTTAAGGTTTGCAGCCCGATTCGTAACCACTACGCTACCAGAGCTCCTTAATTCATAAGATAGTTGAATATTTTTAAGGATTTATGCACATAAGTTTGTATCCATGTTAGCCAAATTGGATCAACAGTCTTTGGTCCACAACTGTCATTACTTGGCAAAATTTGGATATGGTCACAAATTAATAAAGTTGGAAAAAATGTGATAGATGTCTACAGCTTGGTGCATGGCCCATTTTATCTCATTTTGCTTAGATTGAAAAGATTTCTGCTTAGAAATTTCTACTTATTTATATAAAACTTGTAAATCATTCTAGACTCTTTTCCAATACTTCCAATTGAGGTTAAATGGTTAATATGAATTTAAAATGTAATCAGGCCCAACACTGATTCATTATCTGGTTCAATGGTTCATCGGTTCACTCGCTCATTATGCAGCAAAAGCATCATCACAGATACAAATTGCATTTATCTTCCGGAGCAAAGTATCATTCAAAGGTTATGTCCATGATATTCTTGTATCTTTAAACCAGGATGATTTACACACGTATCAAACATGTTATATTAGAAATGAGGCATCAAAGTGTACCCCATTATTTACCATATGAACGCATTCCCATACATTCCCTTTAACTCTGCTTGTCCAGCTCAGGCTAAATCTTCCAATTACTATCAGGAAACAAAATACACACAAAGAATTGTGCAATAAGTTACTTCTTTTAAAGGAGGTAATTTGGAAATTTTATGGAAGATATCTGAAATGGACTAAGCTATGAATAAATATGTTATTTAATTTTTTTTTTCTTCTTGTACCTTCTCTTAGTTCTTGGTTCTTATTTCCTATTTTTGGTTTCATGTTTATTAGTTTAAGCTTGAGTTTGGCCTGCCAGCTTTTTCTGTACAGACTACATTAGCCTCCCTAACCTAACCATAGAAACTATAGTCATAAAATTAGACAGCCAGCATATTTTGATTTGTTTTTTGCTAGAAAAATGAATGGAGCCTCACACATTCATATAAACTGTATATTGAACTCATATAATTACATGAGGGGAAGGGACTTTTCTTCCTCCTGTTCTGTTCTTAATTTCTTAAAGTGATGAACTCTTCATTGAGATTTTCTTCATGTGAAAATGAACAAGATTGATGATGGGTTGGAAAAGCTACATTGACCAAGTTATTGTCTTGATCCCCTTTGTTATTGTTGGTAAGTGTCATTGATTCAGTCCAGACTCATACTCAGCCCCTATAGGGTTTCCAAGGATGTAAATCTTTGTGGGAACAGAAAGCCTCATCTTTTCCCCATAGAACAGCTGGTGGGTTCAAAGTCCTTGTTGTTCAAAGTCCTGTGCTTATCCTACGGAGTTACCATGTTTCCCTAAGACTGTTTCCAGGTTTTGAAAATGAACCCACAGATGGTTAATTTTAGGCTATCCATCCATATTTGTTGGATTATGCTAAAGAGGTATTCCCAATACTTGATCAATGCTCAATTTTCTTCTTAAAGTTTGTTCCTTTTTTCTTTTCCTCTGTATCAAAATTAGAGCTTGTTTCTAACTTCTTCCTTTCCTCAAAATTATTTTCCAAGGTGCAACCACATATATTATTGTGCCATCCTCACATATGTTGTTAAGCTTGAGCCCATTGTTGCTGCCACTGTGCCAGTCCATTTTGTTGTGGGGTCTTCCTCTTTTTCACTGACCTTCCACTTTACCTTGCATGATATTTTTCCCCAGAAATAGGTCACTCCTGACAATATGTCCTAAGTAAGAAGGATGAAGTATTGCCACACTGGCTTCAGATAAGCATTCTGGTTTTACTTTTTCCAACACAGATTTATTTGTTCTTCTGGCAGTCCATGGTACTTTCAGTATTCTTCTCCAATACCATAACTCAATGCATCAATTTTTCTATGGTCTTCCTGATTCACTGTTCCACTTTCACATATATATGAGGTTATTGAAAATACCATAGTTTCAGTCAGGCATATTTTGTTTTCAAGCAGACATCTTGGCTCTTAACCACTAAATAGGGTCTTGTGCAGCAGATTTGCCTAATAAAATACATAATTTCATTTCTTAATTGCTGTTTCCATGAGTGTTGATGGTGGGTCCAAGCAAAATGAAGTCATTGACAACTTTAATCTTTTCTCCATTTATCATGATGTTATTTATTGCTCTAATAGTGAGGATTGTTTTCTTTATATCAAAGTGAAATCCATACAAAAGGCTATGTTTTTTTATATTCTTCAGCAAGTATTTTAACACCTCTTCATTTCCAGCAGGCAAGATTGTATCATCTGCTATTGCTGGTTGTTAATTAGTCTGCATCCAATACTGATACATTGTTCTTCTTCATATAACCCAGCTTCTCAGATTATTTGCTCAGTATAGAGACTGAATAAGTATGGTGAAAGAATACAACCGTGGTGCTCACCTTTCCCAATTGTAAATCATTCAGTTTCCTCTTGTTCTGTTTGAAAGATTACCTCTTGGTCTACATACAATTTCCTAATGAGCACAATTAAGTTTTATGGAATACTCGTTTTCCTCACTGTGATCTATAGCTTGTCATGATCCACACAATAGGAAGTCTTTGCATAGTCAATGAAGCGCAGGTAAACATCCTTCTGGTATTCTCTTCTTTTAGTCAGTATGTATCTAACATCAGCAATGGTATTCCTCATTCCACATCATTATACAAATCCACCTTGAACCTCTGGTCATTTCATTTCAATATATTGTTACAGTCATTTCTGAATTATTTTCAGCAAAATTTTACTTGCATATCATCTTAATAATATTGCCCTATAATTTCTGTATTCTGTTAAGTTATAAATCTTTGGAATGGGTACCAATATTGATCTCTTCAAATAAGTTGGCCAGGTAACTGTCTTCCAAATTTCTTGGCATAGTTTATTGAATAACTCTGGTGCTGTTTCAGTTTGTTGAAAAATTTTAATCCATCAATTCCCAGACCCTAGTTCTTTTCCAATGCTTTCTGTGCACTTTGGTCTTCTTTCTTCAGTATCATTGGTTTTTTTGTTTTTTTTTTAAATGTTTTATTGTGAACTATCTGGTAGTTTACATGAGAGAACATTGGCCTTACATTCATCCTATCATACCTATCATTACCATGGTTATAATCCTGTCCATACATCATCAACCAACCAAAGGGTATATCCTGCAA
>NW_006408593.1:2398102-2418426 GCF_000296735.1 Chrysochloris asiatica | reverse complement strand
TTCCAAATAAAGTTTGTAATTGTTTTTTTCCATCTCTTTGAAGAATGTCATTGGAATCTGGATTAGGATTGCATTATATGTGTAAATTGCTTTGGGCAATACTGACATTTTCCCGACGTTGAATCTTCCTATCCAGGAGCATGGTACATTCTTCCATTTTTGTAGGTCTCTTTTGGTTTGTTGTAGTAGTGTTTTGTAGTTTTCTTTGTATATGTCCTTTGTTTCTCTGGTTACATTTATTCCTAGATATTTCATTCTTTGGGTGGCTATTGTAAATGGTATTGCTTTCCTAATGTCAATTTCAGCACTAGTACCATTGGATTTTGATCATATTCTGCCTTATAAAACATTTGAACATCAACCATGAATATTGTACAGGTGCAATTCTGTTACTCAATCAGACATTTGGGAAGCACATTTAATTGATATAAGCTCAAATGTTTTATTTTGCTTAAGTAGTACATATATAGTAATAAGAACTACTGACACAGTTATACCTTTACCACTAAACACTCATTTGTCAGTTGTTGTTCTGCAGTGGCTTGTGTGTTGCTGTAGTGCTGGAAGCTATGCCTCCAGTACTTTAAATACCTGCAAGGCTACCCACAATGGACAGGTTTCAGTGGAGCTTCCAGACTAAGATAGACTAGGAAGTAGAGGACGTGGACTACTTCTGAATGAGTAGCCACTGAAACCCTTATGAACAGCAATGTAACATTGCCAGATACAGTGCCTAAAGATGAAAACATTATTTATAACAGCAGAATATTGTCATATATAGTGATGGAAGATGAGACTCTCAGGTAAAAAGGCACTCAAAATATGACTGAGGAAGAGCTAATAGTCAAAGTAGAGCTGAACATAATGAAACAAATGGAGTAAAGCTTTTGGTATCTTCATCTGTGGATAGGACACAACTCAACATGAAGATAAAGAGCTGCAAAATTCCTTTAGTAATTATAACATGGAATGTAAAATTTGTAGATTTAGGAAAATTTGAAATTGTCAAAAATTAAATGGAACACATAAAGACCAATATTCTAGACATCTGTAAGCTGAAATGGATTGATAGTGGCCATTTTGAATCTGACAATCATAAGTGTTGCTATGCTGAGAACAACAAAATGAAAAGGACTGGTGTCACATTCATCTTAAAAAAGAACATTTCAACATCTGTCTTGCTATCTGTGATAAGATAATATCCAGTAGCTACAGGAAGATCAGTTAATACCACTATAATTCACATTTGTGTGCCAACCACCAAAGAGAGGGTTGATGAAACTAAAGAATTATACCAACTTCTTCTGTATGAAATTGATCAAATATATAATCAAGATACAGTGATAATTACTAGTGATTGTAATTTAAGCATTGGAAACAAAGAGGAAGGATCAGTAGTTGGAAAATATGGCCTTTTGATAGAAATAATGATGATATCATATAATAGAATTTTATAAAACTAACAATTTATTAATTGCAATAACTTTTTTTAAAAAATAACATAAAAGAACACATGGACTTCACCAGATGGAATACACAAGAATCAAGTTGACTGTGTCTGTGGGAATAAATGGTGACAAGGTTTAATATTATTAAACCAAAAGAAGACCAGGAGCAGACTGTGGTACAGACTATACAAGTTTAGGCTAAACCTGAGGATAATGAAAGCAAGTTCACAAGAGTTAAAATATTACCTTAAATCTATTCCACCTAAATTTAGAGATCATCCTAAAATCAAATTTGATGTATTAAAAACTAATGATCAAAGACTAGAAGAATTGTGGAAAGACATGGAAAACATAACTCAGGAAGAAAGCAAATGTCATTTAATAGACAGGAATGGAAGAAAAGACAAAAGTAAATATCAGAAGAGACTTTGAAACTTGTTTTTGAGCATAGAGAAACTAAACCTAATGGAAGAAATGAAATGAAAGTATTGAACAAAATATCTAAAGGTAGCATGAGGAGACAAATTCAGGTTTTATAATGAAATGTGCAAAGACCTCGAGTTAGAAAACCAAAAGACAAGAACATGCTCAGCATTCTCAAAATCAAAGAACTGAAGAAAAAGGCAATCCTTGTTTTGGAAATATTGAAGGATTCAAAGGGCAAAAAGTTGTTTACTTGTTTTCATTGACTATGCAAATTCTTGGCATAACAAAATATGGATTACGTTGTGAAGAATGGATATTCCAGAACACTAAATTGTATTCAAGAGGATAAAGATAATATAAAAATGGTGGTATCAGTACATCCACAGAGAACTATCAAAGGTTCAAGTCAGATTTAGAAGAGTTTGTGGAATGAGGAATATCATTTCTTAATGTCAGATGGATCTTTACTGAAATTAGAGAAACCAGAAAGATGTTTATCTGTGCTTTCGACTGTGTGCATTATGACAAGTTGCAAATAACATTGCAAAGAATGAATATTATAAAACATTTAAATGTGCTCATGAGGAACCTTTACAGAGACCAAGAGGCAGTTGTTCAAACAGAACAAGACAGTGAATGGTTTAAAATCAACTAAAACGTACACCAGGGTTGTATATGACAAAGAACGTAGCATCAGGATTGGAAGAAGGTTCACTTAGAACAGATGAAACAACCTTGCTTGCTGCAAAAGAAGAATTAAAATATTTTCTGATACAAATCAAACACTAAACCAATTAGTATCAAATGCACTTCTGTGTAACAAAAACAAAAATTCTTACAGGCAAGTAAATAACATCATGATAAATGGAGAAAATATTGTAGTTGTCAATGCCTTCATTTCACTTGAATCCACAATCAACACTCATGGAAGCAGTAATCAAGTCATCAAATCAAATGATCTATTGCATTAGGCAAATCTGCTGCACAAGGCTTCATTAAAATGTTCAAGAACAAAGATATTAGTCTGTGGGCTGAGTGAACCTGACCCAAGCCAAGGTATCTCAATGGCATCATATGCATATAAAAGTTGGATAATTAATTAGGAAGATTGTAGAAGAATTGATGCATTTGAGTTACGGTGTTTGAGAAGAATATTGAAAGTATCGTGGACTGCCATAAGAACAAACAAATATTTCTTGGAAGAAGTACAGTCAGAATGTCCTTTAAAAGCTTGATGGTGAGACTATCTCTCATATTCCAGACACATTATTGGGATATCCTGATTATTAGTTAGTACATGGGAGGGTCAGAAAAAAAGAAGAAGAACACCAAGGAGATGGATTGACACAGTGGCTCAACAATTGTGAGTATGAGGCAACATTGGACAATGTTTTGTTCTGTGTGTACAGGGTTGCTATGAGTCCAATCAGATTCAATGGCACCTATCAAGAGCAACAACATGGGCAAAATATCGAATGCTGCAGAAAGCATAAAATGTAGATAGAAAAGAAGAGGGGAAGTGATACTAAGATGCTTGAGTGTCTTATGAATATTGGGTTCCCATGCCTAATATTGTAAAATTAGACACTTGAGTGGGAAAGAAAGAAATGTCAGGAAACATGATTACAGAAAACTTGTAAGCCCGCTTTCAGTCTATAACTGTTTGGAATACCTAAAAGAAGTTGTAGGACTTTCACATTGAAATAGGCTTATTGCAAAACCTTTGTAGTATATAGGACCTTAGGTGGAATCCTGAGCCCCATCTAGAAACTTCCGTTCTTTCCCACTAGAAAGGACAAGCAGACCAGCCTGGAACAACTACAGTGGCAGAAGATATATCTTCAAAGAAAGAGCTGCAGGTAAAACCTAAAACAAAAATTGCAGTATGATTGGCTACTACAAGAATAAGCAAGTTATTAGCTGCGATGCCATCAAGGCAAGCAATTAAGTCCCTTCAGGACAAACCCCCTCCAAATCTGAAACTCAAAGGGAACACATGAGCAGCCATGTAAGCATGCTGGTGACCTCATTGGTCTACTGGTGAGTGGAAGAGGAGAAAAGGCAACAATGAAGAAATGGGCTGAGTCCAACCATGTTCCATAGACTGTTGACCTGGAGATGAGAAAGAGAAGAGGAAAGGTTGGTTGGTCCAAAGTGTGGTAAGACCTGAGTATTTCTGAGCCCATAAAGAAGGACATAGCCACAGAGGGCTAGAGCTGAGAGTGAAGCATCCAGCTCATATGAAGTGAGGGGAGATGCACAAGATTGCCCAGACTTGCAAATAGTAACCACTTGACCTAGCCTTAATCACTTGATAATCAGAACTTGATTTTGTTGTTGTTGTTAGGTGCCATCAAGTTGGTACCAACTCATAGCGACCCTATGCACAACAGAATTAAATACTGCCTAGTCCGGGGCCAACCTCACAATTGTTGCCACGCTTTAGTCCATTGATGCTGCCACTTTGCCAATCCATCTTATTGAGGTCGTCCACTTTTCACCTTATCAAACATCGTATCCTTCTCCAGTGACTGGTCTCTCCTGACAATATGTCCAAAGTATGAGAGATGAAGTTTGGTCATGCTGGTCTCCAAGGAGCAGAGAGTCTGACTGCACTTCTTTCAACATAGGTCTGTTTGTTCTTTTGGCAGCCCATGGTACTTTCAGTATTCTCCTCTAACACTGTAAGAATTCGACTGGAGGAATATTAAAATAATAATAATAATTATTATAAAATGAAATGAGGGTAAATGGCTACATTTTGATGAACTTGACCTATATCATGGATGTAGTAGCTCAAAATGCCATCAGAGAGGGAAGGAGTCTTATATCAAGTATCAAGGCTATCCACTCTGTATACAGGGTAAATAGGGAAAGGCAAGTTAGACATTGGCTACCTTAAATGAGGGGGCAATAAAGGCATGGAGTGACTGGCTTACAAGTTTTCAAGTGGGAATTTAATTTAAGAGTGTGTGGGGGAAGATAGCGTCCCCACTGAACAATCTTAATCTTATCTAGATGAGTCTGTGAAAAGAGACGGGGATAAGATTCTTATGATTCAATAGTGAGTAATTGTTACCATGACTAATTGTGACTGTCACAATTGTAAAGGCAGAAGTTTGTAACAAAAAAGGGAGTAGTTAATCTTACAGGGAGAGAGGTAGCAGCTGAGGACTCTAGACTCATGGAAAGAGAGGGACTGAGTGCTGATGGCCAAGAGGGAGGCTTGCAGAATGTGCCCTTTGGTTGTTTAAATGATTATATATTCCTGAGTGTTTTTTGTACATCCCCCCACCCACGCCATCCCACTTCACCCCCCAAAAAAAACTTCAGAGGGAATGGAAGCAAATTCTGTTAAATAATAATACACAGAGGAGATTATAATCATTGCAATGAAATGATGGTGTAAAGCTGATGTTCTTCCATGTGAACTATCACTCAGTTCACAATTAAAAAAAAAAAAACAGTGTGGGCAAAGCTATGAGGGGACTTTATATTGTCATGCAAGATCACAAATCTCTTGGATAGTAGTCTTTTGTGTTTAGTCCAAAGTTTAGGTTTCAACTTTTCAGTGAGCATCTCACTGTAACAAGCACTATTGATTGATGAACCATTTTCCTGATAGTGTTCCAGTACTGGCCCTTAGGATTTCAGAACAGTGTTAGCAGCTATTTTCTAGCTGATGATTGACTTTTGAACTTTTTATTGGTTGGCAATTGAGGATGTTTACATTCCATACTCTACCTTTTATTCTCAGGCTAGTAGTGATGAATCCATGTCTCAAGTAAAGATTAAAAAAAAAAAAAAAAAAAAAAAAAAAAAAACTACTACCTTCCTTATGTTGTTGTTATGTGCTGTGGAGTCGGTTCTGACTCATACCTTCTTTATAGTTTATTTAAAAACAGAAACAGAAAAAAAAAAAAAAAAACTATAACCTTCCTTAGGAGTCCTGGTGTGGCGCTGTGGGCTAATGCATCAGACTTCAAAGTCATTTGAAATGCAAGGTCGGTGGTTGAAGCTCACCAGCAGCTCCTTGGAAACCCTATACAGGGTCACTATGGGTCAGAATCAAGTCGATGGCACCTAACAACAACAAATTACCTTCCTTGGAAAAATTAAAAAGTAGATGGAAAGAATACCCAGAGTCACTGTACCAAAAATCAGTGGTAGATGGTCAGCCATTTCAAAAGGTAGCAGAGGATCAAGTACCAGTGATACTGAAGGAAGAAGTCTGAGCCACTCTGAAGACATTGACAATAATCAATGCTCCAGGAATTTCCAGAATACAAATTGAAATCTTTCAACAAACTGAATTAACACTGGAAGTCCTCAGTCATCTATGACAAGAAATTTGAAAGCTACCTGGCCAAGAGATTGGAAGAGATACAAATTTCTGTCCATTCCAATGAGAAGTGACCCAGTGTGATGTGAACATTATTGAACAATATTGTTACCACATGCAAGTAACATTTTGACTAAGACAATTCAAAACGGTTGCAATAGTACATTAGCAGGGAAATGCCTGAATAACAAACAAATCGATATTGAAAGAATTACCGCCAGTCCTTAGGCACCAGGAAGATGAGAATTTGTCTCTCATACAAGAAAGAGCATCAATGAAAAAGCGGAAATCCTCCCCACAAGAAGATGGACTGACACAATGGTAGTAGCATTAGGTTCACATTTAGCCCCAATTGTGAGAATGGTACAGAACCAGGGAGTGATTTGTTCTGTTGTGCATAGGGTCACTGTGAGTTGGTATTGACTTAGTGGCACCTAATAAAGCTGTAATATAAGTAGCATTAAGAAACAATCTTCAGTTCTCCTATCCACAATCTTCCTGTAAATCCTTTAGTATAATTGCCATTTTGTCCACCAAGTTTACCATTTTCTGTGTGGCGCTGAAGGATAAACACTGGACTGCAAAGTCAGTTTGAACCACAGGGTGGCATCTCAAACCCTCCAACTGCTTCTCGGAAAACCCTATATAGGGTTACTATGAGTCAGAACTTAATTAATGTCACTTAACAACATTAAATTGAGAGCATCGATGGGCTCAAGCATGGCAACAGTTGTGAGGTCGGCCCAGGACTGGGCAGTGTTTCGTTCTGTTGTACACAGGGTCACTATGATTCAGTGCCAATTCAATTATACCTAGCAACAGCAACAGCATTGTACTTAACCCATTTTATAAATTACTAATTTGAAATCCAAGATAAAGTGTTACTTTTACATGTTTGAAAATAAATTTGAGTCAGGTTTATAGACCTTGATCTTAAAAAATTGTATGCTCAAAGTTTTTGTAATAACATTTAAGCATTCATCTTATATTTGTAAATACCTCACAAAGCAAAATCTGAAAAGCATTAATATGCTGAGTATATTCATTCTTTGCCTTTAAGGGATCTACTCTGTATTTAAAGACTGAATTATTTATTGCAGTTTTGCTATTTGGAAGTAGGAATTTTTCAAAGTCACTCTTGTTCTCAGTTGCATGTGGGAATATTCAGAAATATAACAATCCTTTCACATTCACCACTCTCTGTTTCATAGACCAAAGGTCTTGATGGTCTTGAATTTACAATACTTTCATTTAGGTGACTATCAAGAGTTCAGCAAATGTGTGGAAATGCATATGCATTCCTTGAGTAGTTTACAACAAGCTAACTTAGGTACATGGCACGGGTCTCACCTTAGCAATCCTATACTACTCATTCTAAACAGATGATGGCAAAAAGTCTTAAGAGACTAAACAACATCTAAGCATTTCCCAAAAGAATCCATGAGATACACACACACAATCTAAATGTGTAAGTTAAGAAGTGGGCCTGAGGTTTTGGAGAAAAGAGTTAAATTTGTCCTTGGGATGAACCAGCCTTGAATATCTTGTTTATACAAAATGCCTGTGAAGTGATCTAAATCTCTGGAACAAGTTTGTTTCTTACAGATGCACTGCTCCAAGTTGATGACTGCTACACAGTCTTATAGGAGTCCTGGTGTGGCACTGTGGGTTAATGCGCTAGACTACAAGGTTGGCTTAAGCAGTAAGGTTGGAGATTCAAGCTCACCAACTGCTCCTCAGAAACCATATACAGGGTCACTATGGGTTGGAACTGACTCAGTGACACTTAACAACACCACCACACAGTCTTGTAGCTGCACTATTTGAAATGTTTCCTAGGTCAAAGTAGCAAAGAAAGGAACACTGGGAAATTGCATCCCTACTTTAAAATGTATCAGCCCAGACTTTAGAATTATAAACATAATCTTACCTACCTTCAAAGGGTGGGAATTTGTGAGACCTTTTCACTACATACAGTGGGAATATGTGATACTTTTTCAATACTAGAATGAGAGGAAAATCTGCTCATTCTCTCCAACACAAGCTATGTGACCAAGGGCTTTATCTACTACCTCTCAAAGCCTCTGTTTTCTCATCTGTAAAAATCAGAAAACTAGAATTTTCCTTATAAATTTGTTAACAGTTTTAAGTGAATTTAATTGTTGTTGTGTGCGGTAGAGTCATTTCCAACTCATAGCGACACTTGGAATAGGGTTTGCAAGAGCAGCTGGTTGGTATGAACTATCGACTTTGTGTTTAGCAGGTCCATGCTTATCCTATAGTGTTACATAGCGCTTCTTACTGTTGTTAGCTGCCATCAACTTGTCCTGATTCATGGTGACCTCATGCACAGCAGAACAAAAAGCTGCACCATCAGGATGACTTGTAGCCAACTGGGCTCTTGGGATTCAGAGTGTTTTCATGGAATCACATATACACTAGATAATCCAAACTGAGTCCTACCATGCAGCACCAATCTAATACATGGTCATTCAACCCCCACCCCTTCCTGGCTTCAGCAGTCCTGTAACTGCTTTTTATTTATATAATTCAAAATGATGCTTCTGTTGTACTGTTTCTATTACTTCTCTCCTTTTCCATTTTATAGTGTTTTAAAAAAGGTAAGTTCACCTTCAGAAATCTATATTTCAAAGGAAAATAAAAAGTATTTTCAAAATATTATATGTCCTTTCAGTCTATACTTTCGCATAGTCATATATTCTGTGTTCCTGTATTACATTGTATTATATTATTATATTATCACTAAATTGTGGATCCTGAGAGATCCTGTGGTCATTGTTTTAAATTGAGTGAAATTGCCTGGGTAAAATATTAAGGGAGACGCATTCACCTTGTGATTATTCTACATTCCTGAATACTACTAGTAAATCATCATCATTATTATTATTGCAATTATTATGTTATATTTCTCCCTAAAGAAAGATCTTGATGTTTTCCCCTAGGAACTTGATATATTATATTATCTGGCCAACAATGGTAAAAGGTCATTCTGAAGTATTCCCCAAATAATTCATGAGTCTCACATGAACTAAAGATAAAGGTTTTAAGACCTATTTAGTCATTACACAGAGTCCTGGTATGGCACTATAGGATAAGCACTAGACTTAAACATATTTTAGGAAGGTGTTGAGCTATTAACCATGAGGTTGTTGTTGTTGTTGTTAGGTGCCATCAAGTCAGTACTGATTCATAGCGATGCTAAACACAACAGAACAAGATACTGCCCGGTCCTGGGCCAACCTCACAATTTTTTTCTACGTTTGAGCCCATGGATGTTGCTACTCTGATGCTACCATGAGGTAGGCAATTCAAACTTACCAGCTGCTTCATGGGATAAAGATGAGTCAGTCTGCTCGCTTAAAGATTTACAGTCTCAGAAATCCTATAGAGGGTTGCTGTGAATTGGAACTGACTTAATGATTGAGAGCTTACTTGGTTTTCAATACAAGGGTCAGCCAAAAGGGGTTCCTTTAAACAAGTTCAAACATGTCTCCACGCTCAGTGGATGACTGAAAAAAGTTCCCTTGTAATGAAACTAAGACAAGTATATTCCCAAGAGAACTTTTCTTCAGTCACCCACTGAGCGTGGAGACATGTTTAAATACTTGTTTTCATCTCATTAAGGAGTTTTGGTGTGTGCCGCTGGTTAATGCACTTGCAGGTGTGATTTGGTGTGTGCTTGCAGGACTGCAAGATCGATTGAACGGCAAAGCCAGTTCAAACCGACCATCGGCTCCTCAGAAACCCTATACAGGGTCACTAAGAGTCAGAACCGATTCAATGGCACTTAACAAAGTCTCATTACAATGCCTTCAAATAAAGTTTTGCAAGACAACAAAAGTTGTCTTGGAAAAAACAACTTTGAGGTCAGGGTTAATATAAAATTTTCAAAAAATCCTCAAGTGTACATCTTCTCAAATCAATGAAGCTTTGCAGCAAGTTCCCAGGAATGCTCTCCCGCATAAAACAACAGCTTTGAGATGAATCAAGCATTTTTAAGAAGGTTGAAAAGACCTCAAAGGTGAGCTGAGAGGAATACTGTGAATGTGGATAAATGAGGAAACTGTGGCTGAAATCCAGAAGTGGTGGAAGAAGACTGCAGAGTTACCATTGATGTGGTAGCTACTGAAGCTGAGACCTCATAGGCTTCAGCAATTTCAATTTCAGAAAACATCTTAGAATCAGCAACATCTTGTTTGGATGGGCACCAAAAGCATTGTACGAAGATCAGTTAGTGCAAATCGATGGTCTTTCCATCATCCATCATCTTTTAAGCAAGACTGAAGATAATGAAGATGATTTTATGAGACAAATTATAAACAGAACAAGTTTATCAATATGATCCAGAGAACAAGGTCTAGTCAAACAGTGGATTCGGAGGGCATGTGCTGTGCCAGTTGGATTCAAGGCACAGATGTTAGGTCAGAAGATTTTGACAATTGTTTCTTTGAACATCAAAGAGGTCATCTTGAAAGATTGTTTCTAAGTACACAGGACAATCGTTAGAGCTGATTATGAGGAAGTTTGAAGACAATTGAAAACTCCATTTGTCAGATAAAGGCCAAGAGAATTTCACTGAGGAATTTTTTTTCCCAACATGACAGTGTTCATTCTTCAAGAGTATCAGGTACTGTCTTACAAAAAATTATTTGGGAAACTTTATCCCATCTACTGTAAGGAGCTCTGGTAGCATAGTGGTTACGAATCGGGCTGTGAACTGCAAGGTCAGCAATTTGAGAGTACCAGCTGCTCCGCGGGAGAAAGATGAGGCTTTCTGCTCATGTAAAGATTTACAGCCTAGGAGACCCTGTTCATGGTCGCTATGGATCGGAACTGACTCGATGGCACTTTAACAACAACAACACAAGATTCAAGCCATAGTATGTTCAGTTGCTTCATATACACATGAAATCTTTGCAGTAAGACCAAAGACTGAGGAATAAGGAACACATTGTATTTGCAGTATTGGTGAAGACTATCGGATATACCTTGGACTGCTGGCATAAATTGGAGGAAGTACAGTCAGGCTGCTCCTATAAAGTGAAAATGGCTAAATTTTCTTTTGGACAGTTCATCAGGATAGATTAATCTCTGAAGAAGAACATGATTCTTGGCTAAAGTATATAGTTGTTTTTGATAAATTTTCATAGTGGTTCTGACTCATAGTGACCCAGTACAGGGTTTTCAATTTCCATAGGGATTGAATCTGGAAGCATGTGTTTCTCTATGCCAGGAATGACAAGTTGAAGAGGAATGGCATCACATTTATCATCAAAAAGAACATTTCAAGGTGTATCTTGAAGTACAATGCTATCTGTGATAGGATAATAACCATACTCCTACATTGAAGACCAAGGAGCCCTAATAATGCTATGGGTTACAAGCTGGGCTGCTAATTGCAAGGTCAGCAGTTCTAATCTGACATCTCCTCTGTGGGAGAAAGATGAAGTTTTCTACTTTTGTAAGGATGTATACCCTAGGAAACCCTATATAGGGTCTCTACTAGTCAAAACTGACTTGATGGCACACAGTCCCACCACCACAAGGAAGACCAGTAAATACCACTATTACTCAAATTTATACACCAAACACTAAAGCCAGTCATAGTAATAGTTTCCTGGTATAGAAGAGTGAGTGCCTTCAGTGTTACATCAGTGTGCTGAAATATTTCAATTAGTATTCCATCAATTCCTCATGACTTGTTCTTTGTTAATGCCTTTAATGCACCTTGAACTTCTTCCTTCGCTATCATTGTCTCTTGATTATATGCTACCTCTTCAAATGGCTGAATAATGACCCTCTCTGTTTGGTACGGTGACTCTGTGTATTCCTTCTATCTTCTTTTGATGCTTACTGCATCATTCAATATTTAGCCCATAGAAGCCTTCATATTTCAAATTGAGGCTTGAGTTGTTTTTTTTGTTTTGTTTTGTTTTTCTTTAGTTTCCTCAGCTTGAGAAATGCTGAGTGTGTTCTTTCCTTTTGGGTTTTAACTTCATGTCTTTGCACATTTCATTATAATATTTGACCTTGTCTTCCCAAACTCTTTGAAATTTTCTGTTTAGCTGATCTATCCCCTCATTTATTCTATTTACTACAGCATGTCTACATTGAAGAGCAAGTTTCTGATTCTCTTCTGACTGCATTTTGGTTTTTCCTTCTTTCTTGTCATCTTAATAACCATTTTCTTTCTTCCTCTATAATGTTATTAATGTCATCCCACAACTCTTTTGGTCTTTGGTCTTTTGTGTCTAATGCATCAAATCTGCCCTTGAAATGATCTGTAAATTCAGGAGGAATATGTTCATGGTCATATTTTGCCTCTGATGGACTTGCTTTAATTTTCTTCAGTTTCAATCTGAAATTGCAGATGAGCAATTGTCTGTCTATTCCATAGTATGCTCTGGTCTTGTTTTGGGTCATGATATGGAGCTTTTCCATTGTCTCTTTCCATAGATGGAGTGAATTTGATTTCCATCTGGTGAGGTACATGTGTGTAATTATCTTTTATGTTGTTTAAAAAAAGGTATTTACAATGAAGAAGTCATTGGTCTTGCAAAATTCTATCATGCAATCTTGCATCTATCATGCATAATTTCTAAATTCATAACATAAACTCCTTCATGCATCATTTCTATCACTAAAGCCATATTTTCAGTTGCTGATCCTTCCACTTTATTTCCAACCTTTGCACTCCAATCATCAGTATTTATCAACTTATCTAGACTGCAGTTTTGATCAGTTTCAGACTGACGAAGTTGGTAGAATTCTTCAGTTTCATTATCACTAGCTTTAGTGGTTGGTATATAAATTTGAATAATAGTGATATTAACTGGTCTTCCTTGTAGTCATATGGATATATATCAGATCACAAACAGCATTTTACATCAAGGCAAATCTTGATATGTTGTTTTTATGATTAATTAGAGCCATTCCTCTTCAATTTGTCATTCCTGGCTTAGTAAACCATGTGATTTTCACATTCAAAATAGTCAACACCAGTCCATTTCAGCTCATAAGTGCCTAGGATATAGATGTTTATGCATTCCATTTCATTTTTCATTTCAGTTTCTAATTTTCCTAGATTCATACATCATACATTTCACTATTATTAATGGATGTTACAGTTATTTCTTTTCATTTTGAGTTGTGCCCCATCAACAAATGAAGGCCTTTACTCCATTTGCGTCATCATAGTCAACTCTACTTTGAGGAGGTGACTTTTCTCCAGTTGTATTTTGAGAACTTTTCAACCCGGGGGACTCATCTTCTGGCACTATATCTGACATTATACTAATGCTTTTCATCATGTTTCATTATTCAGTATCCTGGTGTTGATGGTGTGTTCCACTACTATTCATAAGTTTTCAGTGCCTAAATATTTGGAAGTAGTTTGTCTCTCCTTCTTCCTAGTCTGTCTTCATCTGGAAATCAGCTGAAATCTGTCCGTCATGGTTGATCCTGCTAATACTTAAAAATACCCATGGCATAACTTCCAGAATCACAGCAATATGCAAGCCAACACAGTACGACAAACTGACAGATGATTAGTGGTTCAATCTGTATGTTGTTGTTGTTGTTGTTGTTTTTAAGTGCTTTTGAGTCAGTTCTATGGTGACCCTGTATAGGGTTTCCGAGGATCAGCTGGTGAGCTTGAAGCACTGACCTTGCACTTCAAATGGCTTCACAGTATGGCGCATTAACCCACAGTGCCACACCAGGTATTGTGAGTAAATAATCTGAGAAGCTTGATTATATGAATATGAATGTGGCATTAGGACTAGAGGAAGACTCATAACAACCTTAGATATGTAAATGATATAATCTTGCTTGCTGACAGTAAAGAGAATTTAAAATACTTACTGATGAATGTCAAAGGCTACAGCCTTCAGTATGGGTTTCACCTCAATATAAATAAAACAGAAATCCCCACAACTGGACCAATAAATAACTACATGATAAATAGAAAAAAGATTGAAGTTGTCAAAGACTTCATTTTACTTGGACCCACTATCAAAACCCATAGAAACAGCAGTCAGAAAACCAAACAACAAATTGTATTAGGCAAATCTGCTGTACAGGACCTCTTTATAGTGTCGTTGTTGTTAAGTGCCATCGAGTTGATTCTGACCCATAGCAACCCTGTACAGGGTATCCGAGGAGCAGCTTGTGAGCTTGAACCACTGACTGTGCAGTTCAAATGGCTTTGCAGTCTGGTGCATTTACCCACAGTGCCACACCAAGACTCTCCTTTATAGTGTACAAGAGAAAAAAAATGTCACTTTGAGGACTAAGGTGCACCTGATCCAAGTCATGGTACTTTTAATAACCTCATATCCATGTGAAAGTTGGACAGTGAATAAGGAGCACCATAGAAGAATTGATGAATTTCAGTTATGGTATTGGAGAAAAGTATTCAAAAGTACCATGGGCTGTCAGAAGAACAAACAAATCTGTTGAAGTACAGGCAGAATTCTCTCTAGAAGCCAGGATGGTGAGATATCGCCTCTCATACTATGACATGTTATCAAGAGGGACCTATCCCTATAGAAGGACATCTTGCTTAGTAAATGGAGGATCAGCAAAAAACAGGAAGAAACTCCAATGAGATACATTGACACAGTGACAGCAGCAAGGGGCTGAAGCATAACAATAATTGTTATAAAGGCGTTGGATGACACAGTGTTTCATTCTGTTGCTTATAGCATTGCTATGAGTCAGAACAAACTTGGTGTCACCTAACAACAATAGGGTTTCTGAAGAGTGTCTGGTTGGTTTGAACCACTGACCTTGGAGTTGGCTGCCCAGTGTGTACATGACAGTAGTACACCAAGAAAATACATGATGAGTGAAAAAGAGGGAGACATAAATTAGTTGGATTGACAGGAACTGAAACAACATGACTCAAACAGCAAAATAATTTTGAGGCTAATGTAGAATCTGGCAACATATTTTATTTATTTATTTATTTTTTTTGGTTGTGCATAAGGTTGTCAAGAACATTTTTTTCTACTATACATAATGATGATGGACTCACAAATTGATCCTCTCAATAGGAGAAAGCCAAGTCTTGTAGCCATGTTTAAAAGGACCATAGTTCTTAAAGACAGGAAACTGACACAATTTTGAAATTGCAGGAACACTGAAATTGAAAAGCAAGGTATTGCTTGAAAAGATTTCAGTGACAAAGCTGTGTATATTTTGCCAAATGTTGATTCCAAAAGACTCCTTCGAAGTAAGAAGGAAGGTGTGAATAATACCAGTGTTTTTATTTATTTGCTTCAATACAAGTAAATATGTTTGTTGTGTCCAATTATGTTCTGCACTCCTTAGCCTTCTCCTTCTCAAATAGTGGTGACAATGGTGGTAATCTGCAAAAGTTGTGGGTTTCAATATTGTCTTTGAACAAAATATTTATCCTTTCTGAAATTTTTTCTTCATTTCTTAAAAAGGTATAATGAAATCTCTCAGAATGCTCTGCTATAAGGTTCAAGTAATCTCTATTGTTGTTAGGTGCCAATGAGTCTATTCAGTCTCAAAGTGACCCTATGCACAAAAGAACAAAAGACCGCCTGGTTTTGTACTGTCCTCACAACTGTTGCTATGGTTGAGCACACTGTTGCTGCTACTGTTCCAATCCTTCACATTTGGGGTCTTCCTCCGTTTTGCTCCATTTTACCAAACGTAATGTCATTCTCCAGGGACTGGCCCTCCTGATAACATGACCAATGTATGAGAGATGAAGTCTGGCCATCTTGACTTGTAAGGAACATTCTGGTTGCACTTCTTCCAACACAGATTTGTTTGTTTTTCTGGCAGTCCATGGAACCTTTGATATTTTTCTCCCAGACCATAACTAAAATACATCAATTCTTCTATGGTTTTCCTTATTCATTGTCCAATTTTCACGTGAATATGAGGTTATTGAAAATACCATGGCTTAGGTCAGATCACATCTTAGTCCTCAAACTGATAAATTTGCTCGTGAAAACTTAAAAGGTCTTGTGCTGCAAATTTGCCTAATACAATACATCATTGATTTCTTGACTGCTACTCCCATGAGTGTTCATGTTGGATACAAGCAAAATGAAGTCTATGACAATTTCAATCTTTTCCCTATTTATAAGAATTTACCTGTATGTATTTATCTAACTTTTTAAAATCATTTATCTATAAGACTTAGCAAACTGAACACATAATATGAATAAATCTAATGTTAATTCCCTTGTTGTATATGTTTTCTGACTTTCCTTGCCTGTGACAACTGACCAAATGTATGCCAGCTTGGAATATAATGTCTTTCAAAGCTGGTTGTTGTTAGGTGCAGTAGATTTGCCTAAGGCAATACGGCATCTGATTTCCTGACTGCTGCTTCCATGAGTGTTGATAGTTGATCCAAGAAGAATGAAATCCTTGACAACTTCAGTCTTTTCTCTATTGATAAGAATGTTGTTAATTGGTCCAGTGCTAAAGAATTTTTGTTTTCTTTACATTGAGATTCAATCCATACCAAAGGCTGTGGTCTTTGATCTTTATGGTGCAAAATTCTAAGTGAGAAAAAGGGAGGGTATTGTTTAATGGTTTATCATTCTTATTGTGAATTTGAATTTCCTAGAAAACATGTAAAGGTTTTTATTTATATTAGTAAGCTACACCCAAGACCTTCAGAATCAGAATCTCATAGTGAGATGCCCAGAACCCTGTATTTTTAATTTGCTCCTTAGTTGATTCTAACATAGCCAGGATGGTTGTCAACAGACTTTTTCACTGCAAAACATGTTACATTTTACTATAAAAATTCTTCAGGAATCTGCCCATATATGTGTTTCCCCCGCTCCCCGCCTGCCAAAAGCAATCACTAAACAATGCATTAGATGACTTGTAGTCAAATCAGACTATAAGCATGATGAAAGTAATTATCATCATTCCTATTTCTTAACAAGAAAAACCAATTTTAAACAACTTTTGTTTTTGTTTGATCAACATCCTGATACTTTACTCACTTAAAATCAGTGTTGTAAACGTACAAGATCTTAAAAATGTATTTCATAGCATTTTATCAGTTCAGTAATTTTAGATATGTTTATAAAAGTAGTTTAGTTGTAATTTTAATGTATTCTATCAGCTTAGAGAAGGATCTTTAGTAGTGTAGTGTTTATGAGTTGGGCTGCTAATCTCAAGGACTGCAGTTAGAAACTACCAGCCATTCCACGGGAGAAGATGAGGCTTTCTGGTCCCGTAAACATTTACAGCCTTGGAAACACTATGCAGGGTCTCTATGAGTCAGAGCACACACACCATCGACTTGGAGGCAGTTATCATCAACATGATTGATTTCCTAAAATGTGCAACTGTCTGTTCAGTTATTTCTTTGACTACGTAATAATTGAATTGTAGAACATGTATCCAAATTGGTGTCCTTTAGACAGTCTCACTAGTATTGTCTTCTTCACAATTCAACCTGGCATTGCCTTCAAAACTTATTTCCCAAATCATGTAAAAAAGAGTGTGACAGAGACATTTAGAGTGAGAGACTGTCAGAAATGAGATTTTGAAAATGATTTAGAGTTGAATTACACTCTTTTCCATTCATAGGGAAGACTTTTCTTTAGCCTAAAAGTGGCTAAATGACTCTAGCATATTCTCAAATGTTCATCTCTATCAGCTATTATTAACATTGATTCCATTTTTTAAAAAATGGGTGAGCTTCCTAACTGAGGAGTTTTTCAGGAATCACAGACAGCTGAGGCCCATGTCAATCAAATCTTGATGTGATTCTTTTAAGAAAAGACATTTTAGGGTGTTTCTGTGACATGTAATGGCAAATGGGTCCTAAAAATTTAGGACTAAACCCTTTCTGTCCAAACGCAGACTTAAATGCAACATCCCAGTCTACGCATTCAATCCCTGATTGTTTTTCAAATTCACTGAGTCTTCAAAAGAAGACATTAGCCTGGCTCCTTAGATGATAATTCAAACTAGCTGCCAGGAGGAAAAAGACCAGAAGAACCTTATAAAATCTAAGTCTTCATCATTGCGTGTGGTAGCTTTCAGTTGACAGAAAATAATTCAGAGAGTTGTGTATTAGTACATGTGTGTTACCCTATCAACATATAAAAACATGCTGCAACTAGGGAATACTACTGACATGTTCAGAAGGAAGCCAAGTAAGATTTTTACCCCGAACATATAAAGGACAAACAAGATTAGGAATTGTCTTATCTAAGTATGTAAATATAACTGAAGAAATTTCTCTAAACAAGAGTTCATTGAGTGTCTTTGACTCAACTTGTGGTTGAAGTAAAATAAAATCTTCTAAATATCCGATTCATAGCATTTATACCATTTTTCTTTAATAATTGTCTAGAACTATTCTGCCACATGGTGTTGGATAGACAAATAAGTAATCACCCATCAATTAAATGAAATAAACTATGTAAAGCATCTACTGTTATTGTTGTTGTTAAGTGCCGTCGAGTTGGCTCCGGCCCATAACGACCCTGTATAGGATTTCCGAGGAGCAGCTGGTGAGCTTGAACCTCCGACCTTGCAGTTCAAATGGCTTTGCAGTCTGACGCATTAACCCATAGTACCACACCAGGACTCCAAAGCATCTATGTTGTTGTTGTTGTTAAGTACCGTGGAGTCAGTTCCGACTCACCGTGACCCTACACAGGGTTTCCGAGGCTGCAAATCTTTATGGGAGCAGACAGCTTCATCTTTCTCCCCAGGGAACAGCTGGTAGTTTCAAACTGCCAACCTCAAGGTTGGCAGTCCGATTCATAACCACTACGCTACCAGAGATGCTTTAACTATTGTTGTTGTTGTTAAGTACCGTGGAGTCGGTTTTGACTCACAGTGACCCTACACAGGGTTTCCAAGGCTGTAAATCTTTATGGGAGCAGACCGCCTCATCTTTCTCCCGCAGAACAGCCGACGGACCTTGAGGTTAGCAGCCCGATTAGTAACCACTACGCTATATACCATGGTTTAATTTAAACAGGTATTTAGCTGGTAACTATAATGCTATTAACACACCCATTTATTTGTGTAAACTACTATTTGCACATAGCATAGCACTAGGCTGTCATTAGCAAGTAATCAATCCAATTAGAATACTTGGAAGCATGCTCTAGACCTTAGTTTACAAAGGAAAGCAAAATAAAACAACAATAAAAAGCCAAAAGAAACAAACACGATCTATATCTGTAATGTCTTTCAGTCTGTTCTATATCCTTGACATTTTTCTAGTTTAGTGGTTTTCCATTTTAGCAATGAAACCATTTTTTATCAAATGAAATTTTGTATGGAACGTTAATCTACAAAGCAGAACAAAAGAGTGTTTAGTTGATATAAATTATTTCATGTGTAATTTAGTTTACGTTTCCAATTTTCAAATTTGTTTCTTAATGGCACAGTGTTGAGCAAACTTTTAGTTACACAGATAAATAGTTGGCAAATGGATTTTAAACATTTCTGTGGGCTACCTTGCTACATATTCCAATTAAACTGCTCTGGAAATTGACAAAGAAATCGATTTTTGGTTTTTCAAAATTCAGTCATTACATTACCGATATTTAACTTACTTGCTTTCCTTAACTGCCTAATATTGAATTTAAATTTATTCCTTTGACAGTTGAAGTTTTCATTGAGAAAAAAAAGCCTTTTTTTTTTCTTTAAAGATATCCTATAAATTTAGTCTTTAAAAAATTCCATAAAATCAGACACCTCAATTTCATCTACTAAACAAGTATTAAATGTTTAAAATAGTCAACATATTGAAATAAAAATTTCATCTACTAAACAAGTATTAAATGTTTAAAATAGTCAACATATTGAAATTAAATGTTTAAAATAATCAGCATATTGCAATAAAATTTTATGAAAGCACCCTTTCAACGCCCTTTCAGTTTTAATGCTTGACAGTTCATTTCCAGGTATAGGGAGGAGATTTTATAAATGTGAACAGGGCTCACTTAGATTATCACTATTAACAGCAAAATATGCAAGTTATTTTAGGAATATCTTGAGTTTATTGTGGAACATTTAAGAATATCTGAAATTCTCATATTTTAAACTTCCCTAGT
>NW_006408593.1:2395099-2396747 GCF_000296735.1 Chrysochloris asiatica | reverse complement strand
ACTAATGATTCTATTATAGGATTTCCACATTCTATTAGGTCACCTCTCTTTAGAATGGGAACATATATGGATCTCTTCAATCCAGTTGACCAGATCTTCCCAATTTCTTCACATAGATGAGTGAGTACCTCCAGTGCTGCATCAGGTTATTGAAAGATTTCAATTTGTATCGCACCATTTCCTGGAGACTTTTTTTTTTAAACACTATCTTCAGTGAAGCTTAGACTTTTTCCTTCAGTACCATTGGTTCTTGTTCATATGCTAATTCTCGGGATGGTTGCACACTGACCATTTCTTTTTAGTACAGTGTCTTTGTGTATACATTCCATATTCTATTGTTGCTTTCTGCATCATTCAAAATTTTCCTCTTGGAGTCCTTCAGTGTTTCAGTTAGAGACTAATGTTTTTCTTTAGTTCTCTCAGCTTGAGAAATGCTGTGCATACTCTTCTCTTTTGGTTTTTTAAACTCCAGATCTTAGTTGTTGGTAAGTGCCGTCGAGTCAGTTCCAACCCATAGCAACCCTGTATAGGGTTTCCAAGGAGCAGCTGGTGAGATTGAACCACTGACGTTGCAGTTCAAATGACTTTGCAGTCTGACGCATTAACCCACAGTGCCACATTAGGACTCCCAGATCTTAGTGCAATTCATTATAATACTTGTTATTGTTTTCTTGAGCTGCCATTTTCTGTTTGGTTCTTTTACTTCCTGATTTCTTTCTTTCTTTCTGTTTTTTCCCCACTGCCTCTTTTAGGTCTGTCTTTATTCAAAATACACTGTACAAATTGATTTAGCTAGTTTGAGACAAACACATGTGAAGAGTTTCGACAGCAGTCTTGTTTACTTCTGGGGGAGGGTTCTTTTCTGCTGGCTTCTTCTCAGCTTCTGGTTTCTTGCTCACTGCAGCCTTCTTTCCCACCAGAAGCTTCCTCAGCTTCTTCACACTACAGACTTCTCTTCTTTCTTCCTTGCTGCAGGCTTCTTGCCTGGAACCCCCTTCTCACCCATATTTGGCCTCTAATGCTGCTACTACCTTAATCATCTGAGTCTGTGATTCCTGGCCTGGCGAAGAATAGTGTTTCAGTGCATAGTCTTTGAATATGGATTCGGCTTCAACATGATTTTCAAGTTTTTCTGTGGGTTCTTCTTCAGGTCTCTGCAATAAACTCTGCATGGTGCTTGGATGTCTCTTTCGATCTTGGGGTTTTTCAAGATTCTGTTAGGTCTGTATTGATCATCTTGAGCATGGTAAACTTGTATTTACTCTTGAGGGAGACAGCATTACGCCAAGGGCCATACAGCTCATCTACGTTTTGAAAAACACCTTAAGTCAAAATGCAGAAATGCTCCACGTGTCCACAAGGTGCCAGTTTCAAAATGTTCACCTTGCTTACATTAAGCAGAATAATTCCAGTGTTGTTTCTGAAGACCTTGATGATAGATACCACTGTCCTCATTATAGATAATTCATTGTTCTTTGTGCTGGATAATATGATGATGTCTCGTTTTCTCCTTGACAATTCTCATTGTGCATGACCAGTGATTTTTTTCATTGCATATACCTTTTTAAAATAACATAAAGATGACTATACACATGGATGTCACCAGATGGAATACACAGAAATCAAATTGACTACCTCTGTGCAAAGA
>NW_006408593.1:2388082-2394809 GCF_000296735.1 Chrysochloris asiatica | reverse complement strand
AAAACAAAAGGTCCTTAAGAAGACAAGAAAGAAGAAAGAGACCACATTAGATGTCAGAGAGACTCTGAAACTTGCTCTCCAGCATAAAGATGTTAAAGTAAATGGAAGAAATGATGAAGCAAAAGAGCTGAACAGAAAATTTCATAGTCAGAGAAGACAAAGTTTACATTTATAACTGAAGACAAAATTCAGTCTTCAACATGAAATATTGAAAATCTCTATTTTCAATAGACAGCTACCTGGTCAATTGAATTGAAGAAATCTACATTTGTGCCCATTCCAAAGAGAGGTGACCCAACAGGATGCAGAAATCATCGGACAATATTATTAATATTGCATGCAAGTGAAATTGTTCTAAAGACAATACAAAATGACTGCAACCATAGATTGACAGAGAACTTCCATAGGGTCAAGCTGGATTTAGACGAGGATGTGGAATGAGTGGTGTCGTTGCCGACATCAAATGGACTTGGCTGGAAACAGAGAATACCAGAAAGATGTTTACCTGTGCTTTATTGACTATGCTAAGAATTTGATTGTGTGGATCATGACAGTTTATGTACAAAATTATGGAGCATGAGTATACTATAACACTTTATTGTGTTCATGAGAAACCTGTACATAGACCAAGAGGCAGTTGTTCAAACAGAACAAGGGAATACCAAATGGTTTAAATTATAAAAGGTGTGCACCACAGTTGTATTCTTTCACCACTTATTCAATCTGTATGCTGAGTGAATAGTCTAAGAAACTGGATTATATGAAGAAAAACGTCACATCAGGATTTGAGAAAGATTCATTAACTTTCTGTGATATGCATATGCTTATAACTTTGCTTCCTGAAAGGGAAGAGGACTTAAAATACTTACTGATGAAGATCAAAGGCCACAGTCATGAGTATGGGTTGTACTTCAAAGTCAAGAAAACAAAACTCCTCACCACAAGACAAATAATGGATACCCATATAAATAGAGAAAAGATTGAAGTTGTCAAAGACTTAATTTTGTTCACATCAATCATCAACCCTCTTGGAAGCAGCAGTCAGGAAATCAAACAGCATATTGTTTGAAGTAAATCTGCTGCATAAGACCTCTACAAAGTGTTGAAGACCGAAAGATGGTGCACCTGATCCAATCCTTAGTTTCCAATAACTTCATATATGTATGAAAGTTGGATATTGAATAAGGAAGACCATGGAAGAATTGATACATTTGAGTTATGGTGTTGGAAGAGAATATTAAAAGTACCATGTACTGACAAAAGTACTAACAAATATGTGTTGGTAAAAGTGCAGCCAGAATGCATCTTGGAAGCCAGGATGGCCAGACTTATATCTCATACTTCAGACATATTGTCAGGAGGGACTGTACCTAGAAAAGGATATCATTCATGTTTGGTAAAGTGGAGGGTCAAAGAAATAGAGGGAGTCACCAAACAAGATAGATTGGCACAGTGACAGCAGCAATGGGGCCAGGCGTAACAACAATTGTGAGGTTGGCGTAGGACCAGGCAGTGTTCTGTTCTGTTATGCATTGGATCACTACCAATGAAATGAAACAAAATGTGTATGAGTTGTTGAATGCAAAAACTGATCTACTCTGTAAACCTTCACCTAATTCACAATGAAAGTAAAAATAATACATAAATAAATGTAAGAATTGTATAAAATTCATTTATAATCTTGTGCCTCAGTCATACATAAAAATACAATTAGTGATATTATCTGACAATATTATTTGAAAAAGTTTTCTTTTTTGTTGTTGGTTTCCTGTAAAACATAGAATTAAATAAAAGTTTAATGGTTTTTGTTTTTTTTCCATTGTTTTCAAATGTTCAATACGGATAGCACCACATTTTTTTTCTTAAGTTTTTATTGTGAGGTTTACATGGGAGAATATCAGCTTTACAGTCATCCTATCGTATTTCGTTTCATTGCAATGATTACAGTCCCCTGCATGCATCATCAAATAACCAAAGGGTACACCACCCAGGCTCACCCCACCCCTGGCCGCCAGCACACAGCCCTTCTCCCTTCCTGAGTCCAGTGTCCCCAGCTGCTCCATCTGTCCACATCATCATCTCTGTCTCCATCCCTGGTGTCACTGCCTCTCTGGGTAGGGTCCCGCTCTCCAGTCTTCTCACTTGATAGTTCTAAGGACCTCTGCTCCTGGGCTGCAAAATCAATCACTCTCCTCCTTTAGTCAAAAAACATCTACCTCTGTATTTCCTACTCTCACTGTCAGTCCTGATGGCAATTATTCACTATTGTACCACAAGAGTCTTATCCCCATTTCCTCTCACCAGCCGGTCCCAACAGTTTGGAAATCATTCAGTGGATATCACCACATTTTTGACGTCTTACTTATCGTTAGGATATCTAAAAAACACTAGGGTTTAAAAATGTTGCTTCTTTTTTAATAATCACTTTATTTTTTTTCATAATGACCTGCAAAATGAAAAGAACAACAGCATCTGAAACCTCTTTCATCTAAAATGTGAGATTTAAAATATCCTTAGCCTCCAAATTAATATGTCAAGGAAGTTGGGTTTCTATCCTTGATTCTTTTCTGTATTTTTGTTTCTATATCTGGTGCTAATTGTTTTTTCACAGATTTTTGCTCTTGTATTTGTTTTAATGTCAATAGCATTGTGTTTAATAAAGTATTCACTGAGAGTTTGTGCTTCTCCCAAAGTGTGAGCTAGCTAGCACTTTGCTTTTAGCAATATTGTTAAATTCATTTTTATAGTCAGATTTAAATTTGTTTGCCTAAAATATTTGATAACATTGACTTTATGCTGAAAGAAGCTGAGATGCTTCTTTTAAAGTACTTGTGTTTCTTTTCAGAATTGCATATTAACTTTCCAACAAGTATAGAAATCTTTAACAACACTTATTGCATAAAACACATTTAAAAGCTGAGTAATTTTTACCATAATAAAAGGCAAAGACCAGTAAAAAAAAAAAAATAGCTCTCATATATTCAGTATTTCAGTGATGAATGTATGAGTTTTTAGTTTATTTTTTAGTTCATTTGAAATCATCAATCTGGTTGACATCTGTTGAGACTTTGATTGGTACACATATTTGACATTTCATTTTGAGTTTTACAAAATCTCATCATATAGATGGCATTTTGCTTGTTTGTTTTCTTTTTCAATTACAACTTCTAATTTTAAACTTTAAGGATAATTATTTTATGTCACCAGAAATTATCATATATTTTGTCTGATTAGGTATATGCATCAGCATTAAAAATAAGAAAGAGATATTCTAAGATTATAAAATGTAGATATTTTTATTGTTTACAGAAACAACATGCATCTCTATAACCTGTACTTGTTCTTATAGAACTGTCTATATTTCTATGATGAGAACTTGCCCCAGGAGTACTTCTTAGGGATAAAACATAGAGACCTGAATGAAAATCTGAAAAAGAAACATGAATTGTAAATACAAAAATAAAACAGGATAGATTCTTCAGGTATGGAAAAAAATGTTTAAGGTAGAATTAAACGTATTTATTGTGTGGTTGGATGTGTCTGGTGGCATGGCTTGCTGGAGATGGAGGTAAATATTTTTATAATAGAATCTTTAAGGGACTAACCCATTGTTAAGTAATCAATTCAGATTCAGTCATGCTATAGGATTGAGTAGAACTCTTTCATAGGGTTTCAAAGAATTTTTACAGAAACAGACTGACATATCTTTCCCCCACAGAATGACTGGTGCATTTGAATTTCCATTTGAATTTCAGTTAGTAACTTTCAGTTGGTGGGGTAAGTGCATATGGTGGTGTGCCATGGAGTCAGCTCTGACTCATGGTGACCCAGCACAGGGTTTGTGAGGCTGTGAATCTTTACCAGAGCAAAAAGCCTCATCTTTCTCCAGTGGAAAGGCTGATAATTTCAAACTGCTGACCTTGAGGTTAGCAGTCTGACTCGTAACTACTACATTACCAGAGCTCCTTTAAGTGCTTATAGTAAATGGGAAATAATTATCACTTATTAAATACCAATAATAAATGGTAAAATTAGACCTAGAATGCTGAAAACTGACTATCTGCCTGAAAGAGTTTAAATTTTCAATTAGGACATTCGCAGTTGAGAGCACTTAAAAGATTTGTGATAGAGAATGTATAAACATAAATGATTTCCTTCAAAATATTAGTCTCATTGTAATGAAAGAAAGAACATGTATGCACAAGGTCAGTTCATGGAGTGGTATGAGGTCAGAGATGAGATGACAATGCCTAGGCATGTGTGAGGGCACAGGGGAAAATGTAGAAACAGAATAGTGAAAGATGTTCTTCGAGATTTGTTATTTTATTTCAGTGTATCTTCATCTGACATTTGGATGACCTTCAGGCTTGAAGACATTTTCTTTTGTGAGACAAAATTTAAATTAAACAAAAAATATTCATTCATGTTTGGCATAGTGGAGGGTCAAAGAAAAAGAGGAAGTCACCAAACAAGATAGATTGGCGCAGTGGCAGCAGCACTGGGGTCAGGCATAACAATGATTGTGAGGTTGGCGTAGGACCAGGCAGTGTTCTGTTCTGTTACACATAGGCAATATGGCATATGCAGTGATTTCATCAATTTGAGCAAACGTATTGTGCTCATGATTCATGTGATCAATAAAGACAGCAGGAAAGAGTTGTCTCCAGTGTTCAGATCTCAGCTCATACTTCTACATGATGAGTTCAAAACATACCTCCTTCCTTCCCCACCTGAAAGAAATTGCATTAAAGCTTTGGGTCACTAGGAAAATATGAGCTATCAACTTACCACAGGCAGCTTTTGACAGTTTTTCCATTTGTATATGCATTTCAATCAATTTTAAATCAGAGAGACAATAAAGCAAACCTCTTTCAGCTTTCAATTTGTCTCTGCAGTGATGGGTGCCCTGTCTGATGTTTACAGTTCACTGTCTTGTAATAATGGATGATTTTAGTACCTTGCTTCTCTCTCAAATTTTTTTTTTCTAACGCTTTCAGCAATTTCATTAGAGTTGTTTTTTTAAGATGACAATTAGAATAAAATGAAAAGCTCATGAAGCAGTGTAGAGCATAGCAAAAAAGAAAATGTAATCTAACTTTGGGAAAACTGAATTTTTTTATTCTGCTTCTTTTCAGTATCTCATTTATTTTCTCTAAAATTGTCCGATCTTTTTTTCTACCTTCTGTTTTTCCAGCCACTGCTCTACAGAAAAGATAATCCCCAGCATATTTCCTATGAGTTAATTATACCCCCTCACCTAGTACTTACTGATTCACAAAATTATCACCCTACCAAAGAATTATAGCTCATTAGTTGGCACCAAATGACTTTTACTTGAATTAATTTACTGGTTGACACCCACCTTTAATCTATAAAATCATTAATAGTGTATGTTAGACCTATTACCTTTTATTGTTTTTTTTTTTAATTAATTTGACATTGACAGGGATCTGATCTCTTTAATGCCATTTTGTCTATTAAAATTTAGTTTAAAGCAGTTTATTTAAACTTCACAGTGGATTAAAAAGAGTCTTTTCATAAAGTATGATTCCTTGTTGTAGCTGTAGAATAAAGCTGGACTGCTAACTTCAAGGTCAGCTTTTCAATCTTACCAGTTTCTCTTCGGAAGCCCCATATAGGGTTGCTATGATCTGAAACCAACTTGATGGCACTTAACAGCAACAACGTATAGTAGAGACATTTAATTGATTTGACTGACATTATCTTTCAAAACCTTCTCTCCTATGAATGCAGGTGGAATGATAATGGCAAAAACTGGAAAGATGCATATGACTGTCAATCAGGGACAAACTAGTACAGGAAAAAGTATAATGGTGAATAAGCATTGCTTCAGTTATTTTCATCCTTTTAATCTAATTAAAACTTCTCTGTAGCGATCAGACCACAATTAGAATACATTTGACATTTTGAATACCAATTTCAGTGAGTCAATTTCTAATTACATTTAATAGAAAGTCTACTAAACATCACTTAGGAAAACAAAGGAATTAATTATCATTCATAAATGGTGAGTCCTGGAACACAACTTGACTTAGGTGCAGCCATAACGAGAATATAAACAATAACATAATGACGTAGGGCATCTTTCTCTCCAGTTCCAAACTCCTTGAATTTCTATTTAACCTTGTTTTTCACACTGTTTATCTTCCTATTATAAGGACAATGGACATTTTCAAGAATATACTCACATCCTTACAATTTAGCAATCTCTTTAGAAAAAAACACTTCTCTATTTCAAAATTGATATAACTCTTCCAGGGCAAAGTGATTGATCCTACTTGGAGAGATCAATATAGACAGATAATAGGGTTCCTCTCTGAAGGGAAGTTTGAGCTTGCAAGATTGACAGGATAGTCCTATAGCAAATTCTTAGACAAGTTATCTCCTTAAACACTTAAACTAATGAGAGAAACATGATGGTTAATAAATATAAATAAAACAAAAACAGAGCTTCAAGAGCCTGCAGGACTTTAAATGTCTGTGTTCTAAATAAGGCAGTACTTACATGTTGTTGTTGTTGTTGGTAGGTGCCATTGAGTCAGTACCAACTCGTAGTGACCTTATGCACAGTAGAACAAAACACTACCCGATCCTGGGCCAACCTCACTACTGTTGCCACACTTGAGTCCATTGATGCTGCCACTTGGCCACTCCATCTCGTTGGGGGTCTTCCTCTTTTTCTCTGACCCTCCACCTTACCAAACAT
>NW_006408593.1:2380203-2387648 GCF_000296735.1 Chrysochloris asiatica | reverse complement strand
TTTATTGGTCCAGTGGTGAGGATTTTTGTTTTCTTTACATTGAGATGTAATCCATACTGAAGGCTTACATAGGTATGCATTAATGTTAAAGTGACAGGAATTATAAGGCATATACAGATATATGCCAGGAAGGCAAAAGATTTTGTAATACTATGATGTACTTCATGTATGTACTCACTTGATGAATATTTATAAAGTATTTGGTATGTACCAGACACTAGTCTAAGTACAAAAAATATAAATACCTAATTAGGAAAACAAAGAGTAACTTTTTGCACATTTGAAGGAATGAAGAAAAGAGGGGAGGTTAGAATTACTTTACATAATGTATATAGTAGCATTAGAACCTCTGAGTGTAGAAATGGTAAGAAAGATTGATTTTAATTCATCATTGAAAATGTATTCTAATATTCACAGATGTTCGCCTAGTCATGTGATATATAGCATTTTGAGTCTCTTTATCAATGTTGTTGTTGTTGTTAGGTGCCAGTGAGTCTGTACTGACTCATAGCGACCTTATGTGCAGCAGAATGAAACACTGCCTGATCCTGAGCCAATTTTAGTACTATTGCCACACTTGAGTGCATCGATGTTACTACTTGGCCAATCCATCTTGTTGGGGGTCTTCCTCTTTTTCTCCTTATCAATAGCTGTTATGATTTCATTATAATTCCATCATGTGACTTCTCCCACACGATCACTATATATTATCCAACTCACTTTGATGATTTCCTTGTTTTTCTTGTGCTAATCTGGTACTATCTCAAGTTTAAAATTTATCACAAATGTTGACTGGGATTCCAATTCCATTTTTTTCCAATTACCTATGAAAAAAACTGTATTCAATTATTGTGACTAAAATCCAGTGCTAAGAATTAAGCCATTTTCATCTTCCTAGAGATCCTTTTTAGCATTCTCTTTTCAACAATGGCACTCAAGTTCAAAACATTCACCTTCATCTTTGAATTGTTTTTTTTCTAAACATATTGCTATCTTTCAGTAAATTAAGATGAACCATTGACTCTTTTGACACCTATCTTAGAAATCATCTTCAGATATGTATCACCTTCTTCAAATCTGTAAATGCATTGTCACAGTCAACACACGTATTGTCAGGACCAAGACCAAAGAAAGTGTCCTAAATGACTGCCTTTCCTTTCCTTTGTTAGGTTCTCAATTAAACACATTATTCTCAGCTTAAATGAGGGATTTTTGTAATTGCAAATTGTGGTTATCAAAACAAATGGTTATAGGAGTCTCTGAATAAAGAACAATGGAGTCATTGACTCCAACATTTTAAGAATTTAAAACATAAACAACCTCAGTCACTCTTGAGAAAAAACACTTTTTTTTCCATCTTAGTATGAGTCCTTTAATTTATTAGAGATAAATAGATACTAATGGGTCCAATGCTTAGATCAATTCATGATAGATCACTTGGATTACTTTGATGGAGAGTCATCCTCAAACTTCTAATCTTCATTCATGTGTATTGGTATATATCTTAGATTTTCTTTGGTCTACTTTTAAAATTTATTATTATATCTTGAAGAATGATGTCTATTTTATCATGATCTGTTCTACATACAAAAGTTTTCTTATGCAGAGAACAGTAATTCCAACAGTTACAGCAACAACCTTTATTCTATCAGACACACAGTTGTTCATTTTCTAACTACAAATGTTCTCAGTTATTAAAACACACCCATTCACTATACTGGAGTCCTAGTTTGTAACAGTATAAACACTGGATAGCTAACCACAGGATTGGCAGTCTAAAGCCACCATACACTCCCCAGAAACAAACTCCATGGCAACATAGCAGCAACATCAACAATACATATATTGAGTTTCTACTCAGTGTTCCTGTCCTTTACTTATTATAAAATAGTTTGTATCATCATGAAAATTATATGCTGTATTTTTTTATTAGAAAAATGCATTGCTATCAAATCCATTTTGACTCAGAGTGACAAAATGGGGCATAAAACAGTTGGCCCCATAGGGTATCCAAAACAATAATCTTTGTGACACCAGACCACCACATATTTTTCCTGTGGTACATCTGGCATATTTGAACTATCATACTTAACAGTTAGCAGCCAATAGTTTAACTACTGTACTGCCAAGACTCCTGATTTATGTATTTATTTTTGACATTAAAACATATGTATTAGTGTTCCTGAACTCAGATTAAATCTATCGTCTTTCTGTACAGCACTTGAAAGATTAGAAAGGGAATTTAGGGTACAGTAAGTTTATATTAATGGGGTAAGAACATCTCAGACAAGGAGGCTGAGACACCTCGCACAACTTGAAGAATGTGACCAATGCCATTAAATTATATATGTGGAAATGGTGGGATTGCTGTATATTTGTGAATATCCTGTAAATATTCTTGACAACCATAGCAACATGTAAACAAATAAAATAAATGTACGATCTCTTAACAATGGTAATTCTCAGAGTTGCTGAAAAATCCCTTTGATACCAATAAAATAGAAATAATACTGATAGTGACAATAATATTTAACCCTCATTGAGGCTTAATACATGTATTAGGCTGAGTATATGCCACATTTATACTTTAGTTAAAAGGAGGCATCAAAAAAACAGAATGTTCACTTTATCCTTTGTTAAGAAAGGGGTGGACACATTTTATTTTACTTAAAAAATTGGAGTAAGGAAACACTACTTGTGGTATGGTTGAAGCAATGCCTTCCTAGATGAGAGAATTGAACTTCACTGTGTTCAGGTAAAGGAGCTCTGGTAGTATAGTGGTTATGAGTCAAACTGCTAATCTCAAGGTCATCAGTTTGAAAATAGCAGCTGTTCTCTGGGGGAAAGATGTGGTTTTCTGCTCCTGTAGATTACAGCCTCAGAAATCCTGTACAGGGTCACTATGAGTCGAACTGACTCCATGGCACCCAACCACCAACCACCAACAGCCATCACATTTAGGTTGGAGTGGCCTGTAGGATAAACACTGGACCACAGGTCATTTGAATCACAATGTTGGCATGTGAAACTTACCACCCACTCCTCTGAAACCCTTTTCATGGTTGCTGTGAGTTGGAACACATTTGACAGCACTTAATAACAACAGTGTTCTAGGATCGTATTATTAATGGAATCTCCTCAGAGACTTCAGATTAGATCCTATTCTATTTTGATTTTATCTCAGAGGCCATCACATTTTAATTTTCATATCTCTTTTGACATCAATTTGTTAATTAATTCCTTACTACTTTTTAAAACCTCCTTTTGGGTTGGCTTCAGTTTAAGTGTATGTAGCTATAACTGAATGCAACATTGGTAAATCTACTGTTATCCACACTCACGTGTACGGTTAAAGTGTGCCATGTCTGGCAACTTAACAGCTGCTATGTTTCAGCCCAGAGACAGCTAAACTTCTGTGATGGCAAAATGATCTCTGTTTATGTAATTTGTAATCAATTTACTTCTTCTTCTTCTTTTTTTTTTTAAGCACAGTGAGACATTTGCATGACAGCCCCAGATAGGACAGTGCTGTGGTTGGTGGCTGGGATTTACAGGCAGGCCTCTGCAAGCTTTTGCCTGCAGAAAATTCAAATGAGGGTACTTCCCCGCAGCAGCCGAAATTAAACTGCAAGAAATGTTGTTGACGCCGTTATATTTTAAGACAACAGCATTCAAAATGTCAGTCATGATTAATCACTATTACTAGGATTGTCATTTTCAATCTATGGTTCTATTACAACGACCTAGAAAAATAATTCTAAAAAAAAAGACAGGATACATAGATTTAATTCTGCAAGCTGAGATGAAGGTCCTCTTATTTACATGGAAAGAAAAACAACAAGTTCTGAGGCTCTTCTTTATACTTTTCAAATCATAATTCTGGATATCTATCAATATTTGTAAGCCTCAGTTTGCTCATCTGTAATATGGGATATTCCACCCCCCAAAAAATCAACAACAACAACAAAAAAAAAATTGAATTTTTTTTAGCACCAAATGACACACTATTGTTAAGTGCTGTTGAGTTGGTTCCAACTCATAGTGACCTTGCATAGGGTTTTAGGTTTAACTCTTTGTGGGAGCAGGCAGCTTCATCATTTTCCCACAAAAAGACTGGTAGACTTGAACAACCAACATTGAGGTTTGCAGTCTAGAGTTTATCCCATGGAACCACCACACTCCCCAGTGACACATTATAGCTGAAATTATATTAACTTTAAAGAATAATACAAATGTTAGTAGTGTTATGACTATTAATCTCTTAAATCACTAGAATAAGACAAACTCTTGTAAATGGAAAATGCAATTATCTTTTAAGCAAGGGAGTATTGAAACCAGTATTAAAACATTTTGATTATAATGCCTATCTAAATCTGTTAATTTTACTTACGTCACCATTCATATCTTTAGATTACAAGATCTGTCAGAATATGGATTGGATTACTCATAGTCTTTTTAGAAGGACACTCTTTACAGTTTGCTGCCGCACTGCATTGATTAATTTCTTGTTATCATTAACTATCTTTAAATTGGCTCTGACTCATGGTGACACCCACGTATAACAGAACTAACTGTCTGACTCTGCCTTCATCAATGTCCTGAGCCCATTGTTTCAGCCACTGTGTGCTTTGAGTACCTTTCAAACAAGAGGGCTCATCTTCCAGCACGAAAACAGATAATGTTCTGTTATAAAAATGAAATTTTTATTGACTGATTTTCAGATGTAGATTCTCAGACCTTTCTTCCTGGTCTGTGTTAGTCAGAAAGTTCTGTTGAAGCCTCTCTAGTATGGGTGACCCCACTAGGATTTGAAATACTGGTGGCATCGCTTCCAAAATCATTATCAGAACACAAACTACCACCATATAGCAAATTTACAGACAGATAGTGGTTTGGTTTATTAAAATCCTGTAATTTCTTTAGATATATGAATCTGTATGGGGGGGGTATGTTTGTATATCATTAATTGATTCAAAGGCTTTTAGATTTGGAAAAGCTCAAGAGTTCATCTCCTCTGGCTTTATACTCAGTGCAGGTAATTCAAACATTTATTGACATTTATTGTTTATTTACTATGTTCCTGTTGTTGTTAAGTCCCATCGAGTTGGTTCTGACTCACAGTGACTGGAGGGATCCCAAAGAGCCTCTGGTGGGTTGAACAACAGGCCTCGTGGTTAGTAGTCCAGTGCAGATCTTATAAGAACACACCAGGACTCTTTTTCAAATTTATTTTATTCTGATCTCTACTTGAATTTTTTCCAGTAAGAAAACCTCATTACCAAATACTACCACCATTACTACTATTCATTTGTCATTGTCATAATTAGCAAAACCAGAGGAGACATGTATTTCTGAACTCAAATATATACTCATCGTGGACAGTTTCAGTGATAGTTGAGAATAAGACAACTAGGAATGAACACCTGGTGATACACTTCTAAAAGAAATGGCAAGTCAATGCTTTATGAAATGGAGCAGAACTTTATGTAATCTAGTGCTGGAAAATGAGTCCCATAGGTTGGAAGCACTCAGAATATAACTGGGAAAGAGGTGCCTCCTCAAAGTAGCGTCAGCCTAATGATGTAGATGAAGTAAAGCTTTCAGGATCTTCATTTCCTTGTGTGCCATGACTCAAAGTGAGAAGGAATGGCTGCAAACATTCATTAATAATTGAAATGTTGAATGTATGAAATATGAACTAGAAAAATTAGAAGGCATCAAAAACGAAGTGGAACACACAAAGATTGATATGATAGGCATTTATGAGCTGAAGTAGACAGGTATTGAATCAGACAAGCATATGGTATACTTTGTTTGTGATAGGATAATTAATATTCATAGGACTACAAAAAAGACCAATTAATACTACAAATTTATGCACCCACTAATGCCAAAGATGAAAATTGAGCATTGTTACTAATGTCTGTAGTCTAAAATTGATCAAATATGCAGTCAAGATGAAGGAATAATTTCTGGTGACTGAAATGTGAAAGTTGGAAACAAAAAAGAATTACGGATAGTTGGAAAATATGCTGAAGACTGTATGATAAAATTTTGCAAGATCAATGACTTATTCATTGCAAATACTTTTTTTTCAACAACATAAATAATGACTATATATGAGCAGCCCACCATCTGGAATGCACAGGATTCAAATTGACTTCATCTGTGGTTTGAGATGATGGAGAAGCTCAATTTCATCAATTAGAAAAAGGCAAGGAGCTGACTGTACAATAGACCATGAATTCCTCATATACAAGTTTAAGTTGAAGACAATTAAAACAAGTCTGTAAGAATAAAAGCATGTTGTTGTTAAGTTCTATCAAGTTGGTTCCGACCCATAACAATCCTGTATAGGGTTTCCAAGGAGCAGCTGGTGAGCTTGAACCACCAACCTTGCAGTTCAAATGGCCTTATAGTCTGACGCATTAACCCACAGCGCCACACCAGGACTCTTTGAGTATATCCTACCTGAATTTGTAGACGTTTCAATAATAGGGCTAATGAATTTAAAACTAATAGTGAAAGCTTTGATTCATAGTGGGATAACTTCAAGGAAATCATACATGAAGAAAGTAAAAGGTCATTTAAAACAGAGGAAAGAAAAGACCAAAATGGATGTCAGAAACTTGCTCTTGAACATACAGTACCTAAGGCAAATACTAAATCAACAATAATTTGAGCATCAGTTAAAAAATTGAATAATGTATTGCACTAGGCAAATCTGCTGCAAAAGACCTCTCTTTTGCACAAGACTATATCAGTTTGAGGACTAAGGGTTCCTGTCCAAAGCCATGGTATTTTCAATTGACTCATATGCATGAGAATGTTGGACAATGAATGAGGAAGACTATGGAAGAACTGATGCATCTGAATTAATGGTGTTGGAGAATATTGAAAATACCATGGACTACCAGAAAAGCAAACAAATCTGTCTTGGAGGAAATGTAGCCAAAATGCTCCTTAATAAGCAAGGATGCTGAGAATTCACCTCTCATATTTTGGACATATAATCAGGAGAGTCTCATTCCTGGAAAAGGACATTAAAGTGGAGGATCAGGGAAAAAGGAGACCCACAACTAGATGCAGTGACTAAGGAAGAATTGATGCTTTTGAGTTATGGTGTTGGAGGAGAATATTGGAAGTGCCATGGGCTGCCAAAAAACCAACAGATCTGTGTTGGAAGAAGTGCAGCCAGAGTGCTTCTTGGAGGTCTGGATGGCCAAACTTTGTCTCTCATACTTTGGACATATTGTCAGGAGGGACCAGTTGCTGAGGAAGGATATCATGTTTGGTAGGGCTTAGGATCAGAAAAAAAGAAGACCCCAGCAAGATGGATTGGCAAAGTGGCAGCATCAATGGGTTAAGTGTGGCAACAATTGTGAGGTTGGCCCAGGAGCGAGCAGTATGTCGTTCTGCTGTGCATGGGGTTACTATGGGTCGGT
>NW_006408593.1:2376698-2377681 GCF_000296735.1 Chrysochloris asiatica | reverse complement strand
TCTTCAGCTTCATTATGAACTTGCATACAAATATTTTTTTATGTGTTCCACAGTCTTCCCTTGTCTTTGTTTTGGATGATGATACTGAGCTTTTCCATCAATATTTTTCACAGATGTTTTTAATTTGATTCTTGTGTATTCTAGTTGGTGAGGTCTATGAGTATAGTCACTTTTATGTTGTTTTAAAAAAGGTATTTGAAATATCAGTCACTGGTCTTGCAAAATTCTATTATGTAATTTTAGCATCATTTTTACCACTAAGACAATATTTTCCAACTACTGATCATTTTTCTTTGCTTCCAACCTCTGCTTTCCAATCACCAGTATTACCAGTGCATTTTGATTGCATGTTTGATCAATTTCAGGCTAAAGAATCTGGTAGAATGCTTCAGTTTCATCAACATTGACTTTCATGGTTGATAGGTAAATTCAAATAATAACTGGTCTCCCATGTAGGCATATGGATTTTATCATATTCCACACAGCACTGTACTTCAAGATAGATGTTGAAATGTTCTTTTTTGACAATGAGTGCAGCCCCAGTACTTGTTTGTTAGTTTGTTATACTGTGGTGGCTCATGTGCTGTTGTGGTGCTGGAAGATATGCCACCTGTATTTGAAATAACACCAAGGTCATGTATGCTTGACAGGTTTCAGCCAAGTTCCAGACTAAGACACTAGGAAGAAGGAGAGACAGATTACTCCTGAGTGGTTAGCCACTGGAAACTTTATGAATAACAGTGGAACATTGTCAGATATAGTACCAGAAGATGAAAATGGTATGAATAGCAGCAGAACATTGTCATTTATAGTGCCAGAAGATGAGACCCTCAGGTTGGAAGGCACTCAAAATATGACTGGGAAAGTACTCCCTCTTCCAAGTAGAATTGGCCATAATCAATGGAGCAAAACTTGTGGGGCATACATTTACTGATGATGAGCACAACTCAAAATGAGGAGAAACAGCTGTAAACATCCATTAG
>NW_006408593.1:2358286-2376309 GCF_000296735.1 Chrysochloris asiatica | reverse complement strand
TCATACCGCAGGTACCATAGACTGCCAGAAGAAGAAGCAAATCTGTCTTGGAAAAGTACAGATAGAATACTCCTTAGGAATGAGGATGGGGAGTCATAGTATCTCATACTTTGGACATATTGGTTGTCAGGAGGGATCAATCCCTGAAGAAGGACAACATGCTTGGCAAAGTGGAGGGTCACCTATAAGAGGAAGACCCTTGAGAAGATGGATTGATGACGTGACAGCAACAATTGAACTAAAACACAGCAATTATGAGGATGGCACAGGACCAGGCAGTGTCTCATCCTGTTGTGCTTCGGGTGCTACAAGTGAAAACCAACTTTAAGGAACCTAAGAAAAACAGCATCATAGGGAAAATGCTGACTGACACAGGAAGCATCAAAAACTGATGAAAGGAATATAAAGTCACTGTATCAAAATATCAAAAATATTGTGAGGACATTCAGTCATTTCAGGAGGTAGCATATTATCAAGAATTGATGGTACGGAAGAAAGAAGTCTGAGCTGCACTGAATGCATTGATAAAATAAAGCAGACTCCAGAAATTGACAGAATACCAAACCTATGCTTGCTGCAAGTGCTCACTCATCTTTACCAACAGCTTTTAAGAACTACTTGGTTAACTGATTGAAAGACATTCATATTTGTACTCATTCCAAAGAATGGAGATCCAATAGAATGTAGAAATTAACAAAGATTATCATTAATATCACAGGAGAAAGAAATTTTCTGCGCCCTCCTAGATTGAAAAGCTTCAGAAACCCTATGCAGGGTTGCTGTGAGTTGGCACTTATCAACAACAACATCATTAATAGTACACATAAATAAAATTTGTGAAGATTGTTCAAAAACAGTTGCAACAGTATTATCAAGAGGGAGCTGCTATAAATTCAAACCAGATTCAGAAAAGGACATGGAATGAGGAATAATATTGCTGCTGTTAAATGGATATTGGCTGAAAGTAGATGTCTATCTGTGATTTTTTTTTTAGTATGCAAAGACTTTCAATTGTGTGGATCATAACAAATTGTGGATAACGTTGTGAAGAATAGGAATTTCATAGTACTTTATTGAAACCTGGGTATACACCAGAAAGCTGAATGTGGGGATTCCTCATGATTATAATAAGGAAAGGTCCATCCACATTTTATTCTTTCACCGTACTTATTCAATTAATTTCTTCAACAAAAAATCTGAGAAACTGGACTATGTGAAAAAATATGTAGCCTCAGGATTGGAGGAGAGCTCATTAAAAAACTGCAATGTGAAGATGTCATAACCTTGCTTACTGAAATCTGAAAGGATTTGAAACATTTACTGGTAGAGATCAAAGTTTACAGTCTTCAGTGTAATTACACCTCATAAATGAGAACAAAAAAAATCCTCACAAATGGAACAATAAAAAACATTATGATAAATGGAGAAAAGGTTGAGGTTGTCAAAGATTTCATTTTACATGGCTCCACAAACAATGGAAGAAGTACTCAGGAAATCAAATGATATTGTGTGTTGGGTAAATTGGCTGTAAACAACCTCTTTAAAGTGTTTAAAGCAAAGATGTACTTTGAGGACTAAAATACACTTGGCCTAAGCCATGGTATTTGAAGCACCTCATAAGCATGTGAAAGCTGGAAAGTGAGTAATGAATACCAAAGAAGAATTGATGACTTTGAATTATGGTGTTGGTGAAAAATATTGAATACAATGGATTTCAAGAGAATTAAGAAATCTGTCTTGGAAGATGTACAGCAAGAATTCAACTAATAAGTGGGCATAGTGAGACTTCATCTCATGCTCTTTGAACAAGTGATCTAGAGGAACTGGTCCCTGGAAAAGGTATTAATGCATAGTGTAGTAGAGGGTCATGGTAAAATATGAAAGCACTTAATGAGATGGATGGGCAGAGTGGCCGCAACAGTTGACTTACACAAAGCTATGATTGTGAAGATGGTGCCAACCTGGGCAGTGTTGTGCATAGAGTCGCTACGAATCTAAACTGATTCCATGGCACCTAACAACTGCATCCAATACACGTCCAAATGGAATAGTTGGATAAATACACTGTGGATCCAATTAAAAAAAAAAAAGAAGAAGAAGAAAGAAAGATTCCTTTAGCCTGTTTTAAGAGTTTACATCTGAACAGATCCTGCAATCCTGAAAGATTCAAGGATCCAGCTCATATAGTCAACATATTTTATCTTGTTGCACAAATAGAAAAGTGAAACTCAACGTTTTTATTCTTGATTGACAAAGGCACTTTTCAGGCTATTTAGAGTACTATATCCCAGTGCTCTAAACTGTTATCTGTCCTATCACACTATGACTCATTCAAGACCATAATTGGTTCACAAATTGCTTGAGAGCTAAAGAGGGTCTTTTGGAATGAGGTGGTTGGGTAGCACAGTGTGGCGCTTATGCCCGACTGTGTGGGGATTCTTTAGGGATGAATTAAAAGAGATTAAAGGAAATCACTAAACTAATTTCCAATTTCTATTTTATCTAAATTGAAAAATGAAATGCTTTCTTACTTTGACCATAGAAGCCATTTTATGGTACTGGACGTCCAGACTTCAATAATGATCTGTGAGTGGGTGTAATGAAATTCTGCTGTGGAGGATACAGAAGATGAGCTCCTTTGATCCCATTAGAGCCTGAACTATTTACCTTCTCTGCTGAGGCCCAAGAGAGTCAGAGTTTCCTTCCCTTGTTTAATTATGAGCTGCACCAAGCCAGGCACGCTGTTTTCCTAAAGCTGTCAGTATGATTTCCTTTGCCTTTCTTCAGTCTTTATCCACGAGACAGTCACATGTTTTCTGAGGGTAGGATCAGCTGTATCTTGTTGAACATTATATCCCCTGGATCCTAACATAGGGTTCAACACTTGTGATCTGTAAATACTTGAATGAATTAACAAATAATTATCACCATAATATTGATTAGAGAGAAGAACTGAGAACAATTCCTATATTGAACCAAGTTTTGAAGAATATTAGAGGATGAAAGCATTAGTTTTGTAAGTGTGGAAATCAGACTGGTACTTTCATATACACATACTTTTTAATGTGTTCTTGCTGTTGTTAAATGCCTTTGAGTTAGTTCGGACACATAGCAACCCTGGAAGGATTTCTGAGGCTTTTTAAATCTTAGTGGGAGCAGTAAGCCTCTTCTTTCTTCTGTGGTGGCTGGCAGCTTGAATTACAGTCCAGTTCCTATCCTATGGAGCCACCATACTCCATATGTTGATGTTTTTAAGTACCGTGGAGTCAGTTCCAGCTCATAGCGACCCTGTACAGGGTTTCCAAGGCTGTAAATCTTTATGGGAGCAGAAAGCCTCATCTTTCTCCCATGGAACAGCTGGTAGTATCGAACTGCTGACCTTGAGGTTACCAGCCCAATTCGTAACCGCTACGATCTTATGTGTATTTAATTGTTGTTGTTGTTTAAATGTTTTATTGTGAATTATGTGAGAGTTTACATCGGAGGACATTAGTTTTACATTCATTCTATCGTATATTGTTTCATTGCCATGGTTACAATCCCCTCCATGCATCATCGAGCAACCAGAGGGTATACCCTACAAGCCCGCCCCCCACCCCAACCCCAGTCATCAGCACACAGCCCCTCTCCCTCTCCAGGTCTAAAGTCCCCAGCTGCTCCAACTCTCCACGTCATCATCTCTGCCTCCATCTCAGGCATCACTGCTTCGCTGGGTAGGGTCCCGCTCTCCGCTCTTCTCCATTCATGGTGCTAGGGACCTCCACTCCTAGACTGAAAAGTTGATCACTCCCCTTCTTGCTGTAAAACGTCTACCTTTACATTTCCAGCCCTCACAATCAGTCCTGATAACAATTATTCACTGTTGTATCACCAGAGACCTGTCTTTCACTATTGTGTCACCAGAGACCTGTCTGCATTTCATTTCATCAGCCCTGCCTAGAAAGATTGGATACTACTCAGTGGAGATTCTACTTTTCTCCAGGCCCTCTGGATCTTGAAAGCTTGTAAGCCAGTCACTTCTTGCCTTCCCCCCTCCTCCCCATTTTGGGTAGCCAATGTCCAAGTTGCCCATCCCTCTACTCTGTGTGTGGAGGGAGTGGGAATGATTCTTCCTGTAAGGATTTGTTCCCTCTTTTGAGCTACTGCATCCATAGGTGTAGGTCAAGTTCATCAAATTGTGTCAACTTGGTTGGGCCCAGATTCTTAGTGGTTTGTCAGCTAAGACATAGTAATCCCCTATGTTGTTATTGTTGCTGTTAAGTGCTGTTCAGTCAGTTCTGACCCATAACAACACTGTATAGAGTTTCCAAGGAGTGACTGGTTAGCCTGAACCACCATTCTTATGGTTCAAACTGATTTTGCAGTCCAGCGCATTAACCCACAGTACCACACCATTGGATTACTTCATATAATTTCCTTTCATAAGATCTAATATAATATAATATATTGTATATAGTATGATGTAAAATAACTTCCATGATGAGAGCTGCTTTAAGTAGTCAATCATTTGAAGGAAATTTGGGTCTGGATCCTGCATCTGGTTCATCTTCCAACCTTCAGTTTGCTGGATTTGCTTCTCTGTAGAACCCAACCTAAGACACAAAATCTTGCAAATAGTGGGTGGAAAATAAATGACTGCTGAATTAGTGAATAGATGCATGGCAGTAAAGACCATGTTCTATACTGAGAGTTCTTAAAGTGTACTTTTAAAATTATTTTTATTCTTGAACTCACATCACTATATTAGTAGTAATCATCTAGAGGATATCACACCCTGATAATTACATTCTGTATGTGCTGAAAAAGAATTCGATTTTAAATTATGAAGCCTCTAATATCAGTAAAAAAATTTCCTCAAAATAATTCAATGAGAACTCTGAAAATGAAAAAGCTATACTAAGTTGGGTACTTGAGTCAAATTATGGAGGGTTCTCAGACTGATGAGTAAGAAAGCAATTGAAATGATCCTTGTGGGTGTTAGAACAAGTAAAGTTGAAGAATATATTAGAAAATACACATTTCTCGGCTTAACTTTTATCACACCTAGGACTTTCTGACCATAAGAAAACAATTTATTTGAGTCGACATGAAAAGTTTATGTCTCTAGTAGATGTAGATGCATTCAATTCAGATTAATGACAACAGTCTCATCTAATCTTCCAGCTCTCCTTTCCCAAATATTTTATATATCTTTATATTTAATGTATGCTTTTCATTGCCTCTTATCATGAAAGACAGTAGTGGTCAACCAATGAATCCAGCATTTTGGCCCAACTGACTATTTTCCAAGACAAAATAGCTCAATTGTCATTCCAGTCAAAAACAGTCTTTTGAGAGTAATTAAGTTTAATAACCTCACCTGAGTTTTATTTTGTATAATTCAACCAAAGATTCTAAAACTGTTAGGATAAAAAATAGATCCTAGCTCATTTAAGACATCTGAAAGCATAGGATACTTGGATCTTCCACCCAAAACTATTGTAACCTTATTTACTTTGTCCACAGCAAAAGTAGAGATAAGAGGAAAAGCCAATGAGGTTGTTACTGTTGCTCAGTGCCATCGAGTTGGTTCCAACTCTTAGCAACCCTGTATAGTTTGAACAAACAATCTTGCAGTTCAAACTGACACTGTGGTCCAAAGCTTATCCTACAACACCACACAGGAATCCAGTGAGTTTGTTAAGCACATAATTGTGGGTTAATGCAAATAGTGTTTCTAGTGGCCTGAAAAATATGCAGAATTCACATCCTGGAAATATCTACCTCTGTAGTACAATTTGGAGACCTGGATTGATGAAGATCAAAGAGCATGGCCTTCAGTATGGATTACACCTCAATGTCAAGAAAACAAAAATCCTCACCACTGGTCCAATAAACTACATTCTTATCAACGGAGAAAAGAGTGAAGTTGTCAAGGACTTCATTCTTTTTGGCTCAACTATCAATACTCATGGAAGCAGTAGTTAAGAAATCAAACAGTGTATTGCACTAGGCAAATCTGCTGCACAAGAACTTTTTAAAGTGTTGAAGAGCAAAGATGTTAGCTTGAGGACTAAGGTGAGCCTGACCCAAGCCATGGTATTTTCAATAACCTCATATGCCTGCGAAAACTGGGCAGTGAATAATAAGGAAGATCATAGAAGAATTGATGCTTTTGAGTTATGATGTTGAAGGAAAATACTGAAAGTTCCATGGGCTGCCAAAATAACCAACAGATCCGTTTTGGAAGAAGTGCAGCCAGAGTGCTCCTTGGAGGCCAAGATAGTCAAACTTCTTCTCTCATACTTCAGCCATATTGTCAGGAGGGAGGAGTCACTGGATAAAGATACCATGTTTGGTAAGGTGGAGGGTTAGAGAAAAAGAGGAAGCCCCCCAACGAGATGGATTGGCCAAGTGGCAGCATCAATGGCCTCAAGCATGGCAACGGTAGTTAGGTTGGCCCAGATCGGGCAGTGTTTCATTCTGCTGTGCATAAGGTCACTATGGGTCAGTACTGACTCGATGTCACCTAACAACAACAACAACAATTGTAGGATAAGCACTGGACCATAAGGTCGGTTGGAACTGTAGTCAGCAGTTCAAATCCACCAGCACTCCTCTGAAACCCTACACAAGTCATTATGACTTAGACCAAACTGACTCGATGGCAGTAAACAGTATTATTAAAATCTTTTTTTTTTTTTTTTTTTTTTCATTGTGGGTTAATGAGCCAGACTGCAAAGCCATTTGAACTGCAAGGTTGGTGGTTCAAGCTCACCAGTCACTCCTCAGAAACCCTATGCAGGGTCACTATGGGTTGGCACCAACTCAACAGCACTTAATAATAATAACAACAGTAATATACCTGGTGTGGCACTCCAGAATATTGTACTGGACTGCAAGGTCGGTTTGAACTACAAGGTTAGGGATTCAAACTCCCCAGCCTCTCCTTGGAAACCCTAGACACTGAGTCTGAGCTGACTCAACAGCAGTTAACAAAACAGCAACAAAATGCCTGAGAATCTCTCTTCTAAGGCATTGTATAAAAGTTGCTGGACTCTAGACCAAAGTCTTAAATATTGCTAGTAAGATAGCCATGAGCAACGAACCTTTGTACCTTTTTTCCAGGCTAGATGTATGGGGATAATTTGTGACTGATACCTGCACTTTTTGAATAGCTGGATCCCCACTCCCAGACAAAGTAAAATATTGACTAAAGAATCTAAAACTTTTTCTTTATCATACTGTATCACTAACTTTTTTTATTCTTCTAGAAACACATTATGCTAATTCCTGCCACCAGGATTCTGTAATTACTGTGCCCACTTTTTATAATGTTCTGTCTCCAGAACTTTATAAATTGGAAACATTTTTTTCATTCCATTATCATCTCAAATGTCAACTCTTAAGGGTGCGTCTTACCCAAGCCTTGGCATCTTCAGTTGCCTCATATGCATGTGAAACTTGAACAATGAGTAAGGAAGACTATAAAAGACTCGATGCATTTGAATTATGTTGGCAAAGAAAATTCAAATTAGCATGGACTTCTGGAAGAACAAATAAATCTGTCTTATAAGAGTACTCCTTAGACGTCAGGATAGGAAAATTTTATCTCTTCTACTTCAGACATATTATCAGGAGAGACTAGTCCCTGGAGAGGGACGTCATACTTGGTAAAGTAGAGGGTCAGTGAAAAAGAGGATGACCCCAATGAGATGGACTGATACAATGGCAGCAGCAATGGGCTCAAATGTAACAACAGTTGTGAGGATGGGGCAGGATAGGGCACTGTTGCATTTTATAGTATATGGTTAGAACCAATTCAACGATACTTAACAACAGTTGGTTTTATTTTATTCTTGCATAATCATCATGCAAAATTATTTTAATGATTTATTTATCAATTAGAAAATATATGCTAAAGACTATTGTACACCAGGCACTATTCTGTGTTTCCAGAATATAGAGATTAAAGATAAAATGGTGTTTTTGCCATCAAGGAATTACAATTTTACATGCAATATTCACATGTAAACAAACAATTCTAAGAAATAGATGCTATGAAGAACATTAATCCTAACCCTAACATTGCAAGCAGAAAACAGAAAGTACTGTGTTGACATGACTGAAGAAGAGAAAACAATGCTAGTTAAAGAGTACAGGAGATAAATTCTGATTACATGATACAAATTCTGAGTACTATCTAGAGCCCAGGTAATGTGTGCCTTACATGACGTAGTGGGATATGAATTCTGATCTGTGGTTAATGGGAATAAAGTGAATATTTTATACAAGGGAGTGTTGTTAAGTGCCATTGAGTTAGTTTTGACCCATAGAGATCCTGTATAGGGTTTCTAAGAAGCGGCTGATGAGCTTGAACACCTGATCTTATAGGTCAAACTTACATTGCAGTCCAGAGCATTAACCTTCAGTACCACACTAGGACTCCAGTATGGGAGTAACCAGATGCTATTTACATTTTTGAAAGTTCCCCCTGGCTGTTTCTGTAGAAGATGATGGCAGAGTATTTATTATAATTAACCCTAGATTAGTTATATAAGCAAATTATATAATTTTAGTAGATTAAAAATCTCCAAAACTGATGTCTCATTCTATCAAAGAGGAAAGTGGTGAGACTTCTAAATCTGTTGAATCAAAGATACGGGTTTATTATTGTCCATCACTTGGCTTCCAGTTTGCCCTAGCTGAGGAAATGATTCCAGAAGAGACTAGATAAAACATGATATATTGATCCTAATTGCAGTATAATTTGAGAAGTTTAGTCACATGCTCAACCTAAGTGTATAATTGCTAGGAAATATATAAAAGAAAATTACAGTTCAGTGAATGATAGCTGGGATTGGCTGAGAAGAGACATGGAAGAGAAGGTTATAGTATATCAGACCAGAGAAAACGAGTGTTTGGTCTATTGTAACTATGGAAAGGACGAGATATGGGAGCTCTGACTGTATCATTACTGTTGCAGTAATGTCAGAGATGTTTATTGATGACATACTTGAGAATTGTTTGTAAAAGAAAGAAATCAAGAATAATCATTAGGTTTGGGGCATGATAAAATGATAATGGCATTTACTGATACGAAAAAATATATATTGGGTTGAAAATGTGTTAGAGAAAATCAAGAGTTCTGTTTTGTCTGAAATGAGTTTGACATATCTATGAGTCTTCTAATTAAGAAGGACATGATAATAAAAGACTTAGGAAGTAATGAAGTATGTTTTGTTGTTAAGTATTGTCAATTCAGCTCTGACTCATAGCGATGCTTATAGGGTTTCCAAGGAGCTGCTGATGAATTTGAAACTCTGACCTTGCAGTTCAAACTGGCCTTGTGATCCAGTGCATTATTGAACAGCATCACACCAAGACAGTCTGGACATGTACATTTCATGCCATTACTGTTTGCATAAGTTTTGAAATTATGACAATGAGTAAGATCACTGAAGTAACTTAAAAAATAAAAGACCATAAAATATGTCTACTGAGGAAGAAAAAGAAAGAGACATGTACTAGGTCTAGGCCAGGTAGCAAAAGGAAAAAGGTTCATAAGGTAAGATTACAAAGAAATGCTTATGAGAGATCAAACTAGAATGGGAAAGAAACTTGATGATTTTCTTAGACAATATATTATGTGTGATTTGATGAGAAACATTTAAATAGGATATCGAGGGTGAGTGCCATGTTAGGGTCAGTTGAGGAGAGTTGACAAAGAGCTGTAACTCTTCCAAAGACTAACTACTAAGAAAAACCAAAAATGAACCAGAGTTAAGACTGTTGGGAGACAGGTTTTATTTGTTTGTTTTTATTATAGTTCAATGAATAATATTAAAACATGCATAGTTTCCAGCGAAACTTATAAATAGATTGAGAAAAAAATGGCAATGTGTCATATAATGGAAATCACTTCAGTGGCAAATGTCCTTGAGAAGCCAAAGGAAATACAAAGGCTGGAAAAAATAGAGAGTTTGAATTTAAATAGGAACAGAAAAATGGTTCCATTGTAAGAGGAATGAAGTGATTGGAACTAATGATGTTAAGAAGATGAGATTGTTGTTGAATTTTCTTTATGAGGACTGTTGCAACTTTTTGTTTTTTCAGCAAATTGTAGAGTTATTTTGTAGCAGATTTGCCTAATGCAGTATGTTGGTTTCTTGACTGATATTTCCATGAGCATTTATTGAGAATCCAAGTAAAAGGAAACCTTTGACTACTTCAATCTTTTCTCCATTTATGTGATGTTATTTACTGGTACACTTGTAAGGATTTTCTTTTTTTGCAGAGACACAATCCATATTGAAGGCAGTAGTCTTTGACCTTCATCTGCAATGACTTCAAGTTCTCTTAGCTTTCAGCAAGTACGGTTGTATTATCTGCATATGACAGGTTGTTAATGAGTCTTCCTCCAATCCTGATGCCTTGTTCTTCATAAAATCTAACTACTCGGATTATTTGCTCAACATACAGACTGAATAAATATGGTTAAGGGTAAAACCCAAAGACATATATGTTCTGATTTTGCACCATTCAGAATCCCCTTGTTCTGTTTAAACAGTTGCCTCTCCGTCTATTTACAGATTCCTCATGAACACCTTTAAAAGTTCTGGAATTTCAATTTCCCCAATGTTATCCATCATTTGTTGTGATCCACACAGTCAAATGTCTTTGCACAGTCCATAAAGTACAAAGAAATTTCTTTCTGGCATTTTCTGCTTTCAGCCAAGACCCATCTGACATCAGCAATGATATCCCTCATTTCAGGTCCTCTTCTGCATCCAACTGTATCAGAAAATGATCTGTTCTAAAATTTTACTTTTTTGTGTGATGTTAATAATATTATCCATGATTTCTACAGTCTATTTGGCCAGCTGTGTTTGGAATGTGCACAAATATGGATCTCTTCATATTGAGATACCTGTCTTCCAAATTTCTTGGTACAGAAGAGTGAGTACTCCCAGTACTTCATCAGCTTGTTGAAAACAAGGTGTTTTGTTTTGTTTTTTTCCCATTACTTACTGGAACCTTGTTTTTCACAAATGCATTTAGTGCATCTTGGACTTTTTTCTTCAGTATCATTGGTTCTTGATCATATGTGACTTCTTGAAATGGTTAAATATTGACCAGTTGTTTGTATTTTTGTTTTGGTACAGTGAATCTTTGTATTCTTCCATCTTCTTTAGGAGCTTCCTGAATCATTTAGTATTTTGCCTATTGTTGTTTTTGTGGTTGTAAAGTGCCATCAAGTTGGATCTTACGGTGACCCTGTATAGGGGTTCTGAGGAGCAACTGGTGAGGTTGATCTGCCAACCTTGCAGTTCAAATAATGTTGCAGGCTATAACTTGTCCTACAATGCCACACCAGGACTTCATATTTTGCCCATAGAATCCTTCGTTTTACAACCTGAGGCTTGAATTTTTTTCTTCAGTTTTTTCAGCTTGAAAAATGCTGAACTTGTTCTTCCTTTTTGAGTTTCTGGCTCCAGGTCTTTACACAGTACATCACACTTTACTTTGTCTTCTCCAGCTGCCCTTTAAATTTTCTGTGCAGCTGTTTCACTTCATAATTTCTTTCGATTGCTTTAGCGTCTCTACATTTCAAGAGCAAGTTGTAGAATCAAAAGCAAGTTCCAGAATCTCTTCTAATATCCATTTTGTCTTTTCTTTCTTTCCTATTTATATATATATATAACCAGTTTCTTAATGTCTTCAATGATTAGTGTCTAATGTATCAAACCTGTTCTTGAAATGATCTCTAAATTCAAGTGAGATATATTTAAAGTTATATTTTGACTCTCATGGACTTGTTCAAATTTTCTTCAACTTCAACCTGAACTTGTATATGAGGAGTTGATGGTCTGTTCCCCTGTTATTCCCCTGGACTTGTTTTGGCTGATGTTACTGAGATTTCCCATTGTCTCTTCTTGCAAATGTACTCAGTTTGACTCCTGTGTATCTCATGTGGTGAAGTCCATGTATATAGTCACTGTTTATATTGTTGAAAAATAATGTTTGCTATCACCATAGCCATAATTTTTTAGTACTGATTCTTCTTCTTTGTTTCAAACGTTCATATTTCAATCACCAGTAATTATCAATGCATCTTATTGCATGTTTGATCAATTTCAGACTGAATAATTTGGTAGAATTCTTCATTTCTTTATCACTGGATGGTATTAACTGGTCTTCCTTATAGGTGTATGGATATTTTCCTAAAACACACAGCATTGTACTTCAATATAGATTTCATACTTCAATATGGAAATGTCTTTTTGAAGAGGAATGCAATGCCATTCTCCTTTAATTTGTCATTCCCAGCATAGTAAACTATGTAATATTCTGACTTAAAATGCCCAATATCTGTCCATATCAGCATACTAATGCCTAGGATATAGAGCTTTTTGTGTTCCTTTTCATTTATGATGATTTTCAATTTCCCTAGATTCACACTTCATGCATTCCACATTCTGATTATTAATGGATGTTGTTTCTTTTCATTTGAAGTTTTGTTCCAATAGTGAATAAAGGTTCAGGAAGCTTTGCTGTCCATATTTTTAAGGTCAGCACTATTTTGTGGAGACAAGTCTTCTAGCACTATATCAGAAAACATTCTGCTGTTATTCAGTGGCTAACCTTTCAGAAGTGCTCTTCTTCTTCATCTTCCTAGTCTTTCTTTGTCTAGAAGCCCCACTGAAACCTCACCATTGGTTACCCTGCTAAATTTTAAAATACCTGTCATCTACCTTTTAAAACATCTGTCATATACCTCCTAGCACCACATTCACACATTAAGACAAACTGACCAGTAAATGGTACAATGGGATAAAAATCAGGAAAGGTACGTCAAGTTTGTATTCTTTTGTATGCTGAACAAATGATCCATTAAACTAGACAATAAGGAAGGACATAGTTTCTAACTACTGATCCTTCTTCTTTGTTTCCAGTGTTCGTATTTCAGTCACCAGTAATTATCAATGTATCTTATTGTATGTTTGATCAATTTCAGACTGAGGGATTGGTAGAATTATTCATTTCTTCATCACTGGATAGTATTAGAAAGTATATGCAAAAATAGAATAAAAAGATAATGGAATTTTCCCACAGCTTTATTGATTCCTTCTCATATATGAAGAAGAACATGGCTTCACAACTGGAGAGATTATACAGATGACACTAACTTGCTTGTTAAAGTGAAGAGGGCTTGAAGCACTCAAAATGAAGCTTGAAGACTACAGCTTCAGTATGCATTGCAACTCAACATAAAGAAATAAAAAAATCCTCACACCTGGTCCAGTAAGCAGCATTATGATAAATGGAGAAAAGATGGAATTTGTCAAAAATTTCATGTTACTTCACCCATAATCAACATCTCTGGAAGGAGCAGTCAGCAAATCAAATGAAGTGTTGCATTGGACAAATCTGTGAAAGAGCTCCTTAAACTGTGAAAAAGCAAATATATCACTTTGGACTAGGATGCACCTGAACAAAACCTGGACAGTGAATAAGGAGACCAATGAAAAATTGATGGCATTTAATTATGGTGGTGTTGAAAGATATTGAGTAAGAGAATACCATAGACTGTCAGTATAATGAACAAATCTGCCTTGGGAAACATACATCTATCTGGAATGCTCCTTAGAAACAAGAATAATGAGACGTTGTCTCACATACTGTAGACATGTTTTCAGGAAGTACACATCCCCAGAGGAGGACATCATGCTATTTAAAGTATGAGGTCAGGGAAAAAGAGGAAGACACTCAATAACAATGGATTGATACATTGGTTGCAACAATAAACTCAAACATAGTACCAATTGTGTGGATGGTGTAGGACCAGGCAGCATTTTGTTCTACTGTACATGGAACTTCTAAGGATCAGAATTGAGTCAATGACACATAACAGAAATATTTTTATGTTCTTAGGAGCCATCTACTCAACATAATAATATCTCTGTTATATTTCTTTCATAATCATTGGTCCAGTCATTATTGTTGTGGATAAGTGCCATCGAGTTGGTTCTGACTCACAACTGGTGCGTTTGAACTGTTGACCTTGTGGTTCACATTCCAGTGCTGATCTTCAGCACCACACCAGTAGTGCAAACATTTATGTATGTATTATAAGGAAACATTCTAGATGAGGTTTTAATCCAAAAAGGATGTAAAGAAAGTATTATTTTTTATTTTTTCCCCATTGTGTCCCTCATGCATATCTCTCAAGAGAGATTCTTGGTTAAATTTTCTTGGTTGAATTATTACTGTGAAGATAAACAGCAAACATTTAAGATCATTGTAGCCCAACTGGGTGATGCTGTTGATATTATTAAGTGCCATTGAGTAGCCTCTGACTTATAGCGACCTGTGTAGGGTTTCCAAGGAATGGCTGGTGAGCTTGAACTGCCATCCTTGTGGTTCAAACCAACCTTGCAGTCTAGTGAATTAACCCATAGTGCCACACCTGGATAAGTGATAAGATACTTCCTTCAAGAAAATGTGAATCATATCTAGCTTTGTTGCTTTGATGGCACGTGTTAGAATTGTGTTTGTGCCACCTTTACCCAGAAGATGCTTGGGAAGGCAGGTTTTGAACAGTTTTAGACTGCTGTTGTTATTTTCTTTTTAATCTTTGAGTCTTCTAAATAGTAAATTAAAAAGTGAGATATTTTGTTTGTTTTGTGAACATCGAATGATAAGTCTTCAAAAGTCTAAGTATGAATAGAATATCTAGATGAAGATTATGTCAAATTAATTGATATTAATTTAGATGCAGTGTTTAAATCAGATATTGTAGAATAAGTAAATATTAATCAATAACAATCGGAACATAAACGCAATTCAATGGCTTAAAGAGAATACTGTCAGTGTTTTGAAATATAGGTTGATTGATTTGAACAATTTCAGCAAAGTAATTAAAAATCTAAGAATGCTAATTACAAACTCAGGTAGTAAAAAATAAATACTTCTATTGTAATGTTTTTAAAAGTAAAGAACAAAAAATTAAATGCCTGTGTGCCAGATATCCTTACTCCATTGAATCTTCAAAGCCAAGCTTTTGAGCAGTTAGAATTAGTGTTATTTTACAGATGCAGAAATTAAGCTGAATTAAGTGAATTAGCTCACTAGAGATCATGCAGAAATGAGTAAAATTTGATACTAAAGCATTTCTCTCTAAAATGCATGCTGTTGTCCCTATATAGGAGTATATTTATTCTTTAAGTGTAATTATAAAAGCTATTTGATTTTTTCAAATAATTAGTAAGGCAATCCTCACAGTTTAGGTTATATTTATTGGTAAAAACTGCCAGTATTACAGATATAGTTTATGTTATTAAAAACTTATTAAAATTAAGTACATTCATTTAAAAAACCATTTTTTAAATAAATGTTGCTTCCAATTATTAAATCTGGTCTAATTATGCTCATTGTAAAACACAGAATTAAAGTCATGACCAGAAAAAAGCCAATACTTCTAGTAACTTTATATGGAAATAATTACTATGAATTCTTTTATTATGTATTTAGTGCAATGAATTACTTAATAAGGACCTTGTAGCTACTGTCCTCTACTTGGTGATGTGTTGTGAATCCTAGTCTCCATGCTTGTACTTATGGTCCCATGTGAAGGGAGTTGTCCATTATATCCTGAGACATTGCCTTACTAATGGGACTCACTTCACTTTTAGTTTCCTTGAAGATATCATCTCCATCCAATATATATGAATACTCCTGGGAAGTTCTCTCTTGCTCTGCATCCTGATTCTGTTTTTGATTCTGTGATCTCTGACTACTGGAATTTGAACCAGTAGTCCATCAGTGGGTCTGTTTTATCATCTTTCACAATTTGTGAACCAACAGTCTGCAGTTTGGTTTGGGTTTGTCAGCCCCCACAGTTATATGAGTGGGTAGAATGCTCCAATCCGATGTCTGTCCCTCAAATTTGGGACTTGCCAGCCTTCACCACTCTGAGTCATTTTCTTGATAGTTTGTGAGTTCTGTGAGACACTGCAGTGACTTACGGAATACAAAGATGGGCGGGTACTTTAGTACCGATGGTATTGAAGGAAGAAGTACAAGCTGAACCTAAGGCATTGGCAATAGCAAGGCTATAGGAATTGATAGAATACAAATTGAAATCTTTAAAAGAATTGATGAAGAATTGCAGGCACTCACTCAACAATGCCAAGAAATTTGGAAGACAGCTATCTGGCCAACTGATTGGAAAGGATCCAGATTTGTACCCATTCCAAAGAAAGGTGACCCAAAGGAATGCATAAATCATCAAAGAAGATCATTAGTATCATATACAGATAAATTTTTGCTGAAGATAATTTTTAAAAATGTCTATAACAGAAACATGTTTACTTGTGTTTTATTGACTCACAGGATGTTGGCTCAAAATCTGTATTGATTCATACTTACAACAACCAGATATAGGGTTTTTAAGCTATACATCCTTAAAGAAGCAGACTACCACATATTTATTTTATGGTGCAACTGGAGGACATGAACCATTGACTTTGATTTAGCAGTCTAACACCTAACGCAAACACAACCAGTGGTTCTTCTATTTACAAAAGTAATGTATAAATACAAATGAAATACATTAAAGCAAATCAGACATGCAGTTTACATGTCAATATTATTAATGTTTATTACCTATTACCTGGTGTGGCACTGTGGGTTAATGCGCTGGTCTGCAAAGTCAGTTTGAACCACAAGGTGGGTAGTTCAAGCTCCCCAACTACTCCTCGGAAAAGTGTGGGTTGGATCCGATTCAATAGCATTTAATAACAACCAATCTGTAACTGATATAATATTAAAGCATAAATGACATATATTTTTCAAACTCTATAAACAGCAATGGCCTCATGCATAAAAACAGTTATGAAGATGGTGCAAGACTGAGGACTATTTGTTTGGTTGCAGATAGGGTCACTATGAGTTGGAACCAACTTGATATCACCTATGAATGGGCAAAATATTGAATGATGCAGGAAGCATCAAAAATAGATGGACTAGGCAGAGAGGTGGGGCTTGATGGCAGCTAGGGTGAAGGTGTAGTGAAGGTTGCCATCAGCAATAACTCAGAGTTCCAGGCAAAAAAAGAGGCAAGACAGAGCTCCAAAACTCGGACCCACAGAGACAGGAATAATTTAAAGGTTTGACGACTTATAGCCTGTGGAATTTGGAGCTGAGGCAGGAAATCACATACTTTTGAATCTTCTGGCCAGGCAAGGAGGCCTGAGCCCACATCCTGGGTGAGTCCAAGCGGCGGAATGAAATAGGAGCCACAGAGACGCAACAGAAACACGCTGTGGGAACCTTGGAAAGAAAAATAAAAAGGTGCACAGTATACTCTGCGGATTTTGTGTGGTTCCGATTTTATTTTTTTCTTTGGTGTTGGGTAAAAGGTGCGCTCATGGTTTGCCCACCTACATTTGGGTGAATAGAGGTAGGGGCTTAGCCGAGTGGCCATGAACCACCCTCACCGCTGGCAGTTTCCTCTGCCAGGAACTCACACAATCAGCCCAAGCTGAGACGCGGATTTGGTCGGCCTTTTTCTCACTGGGTTGAGAGGGGTCCCGGCGTAGAGCTATGGGTTAAGGTACCACTGTAAAGCCTTTTGAAGTTCAAGGTTGGTGGTTCAAGCTCACCAGCCGCTCCTCAGAAACCCTATAAGGGAGACGGGAGACGTGGATGTGCGTTCTATTTGGTCGGCTTTTTATTTCGCTGGTTTGAGAGGCCTCCCGGCATAGCACTGTGGGTTAAGGTGCCACTGCAAAGCCTTTTGAACTGCAAGGTCGGTGGTTCAAGATAACCAGCCGCTCTGTGGAAACCCTATACCGGAGAGACACGGATGTGCGTCCTATTTGGTCTGCTTTTTTTTTTTCTTCATTCTTTTTCACTGGTTTGAGAGGAGTCCCGGCATAGCACTGAAGGTTGAGGTGCCACACTGCAAAACCTTTTGAACTATAGGGTCAGTGGTTCGGACTCACTAGTCGCTCCTCGGAGACCCTATACAGGGTCGTTAC
>NW_006408593.1:2357622-2358077 GCF_000296735.1 Chrysochloris asiatica | reverse complement strand
TCCTCTTTCTCTCATTTTTGTTTTTGCTTCTGCTTCTGATTTTGTTTTGTTTTTTACCCAACTGCTGTTGTTTGGCTGCTATACAGCCTCCATCCTGCTTTTGGAGGACTCTTTGTCTCCCTAAATTACACGAGAAGAGTCAGCAACCACTGCCAAAAAGCCAAGCTGCAATCACACTTTATAAAATACCAAAACCCAGGCAAGAACCAATATCAGCTGCCATATATCAGGGAAACAGGTAACTCCTGTGAAAGTTACTCTGAGTCAAGCAATAAGAAGAGTGAAAAGTGAAGACCACACCCTCATCACATCTACCTGGAAGCAATCAGAAAGCATAAAAAAGTACCAAAATACATACTCATTTAAGTATTAGGGCCACAAATAAACATTAAACATGTCCAAGAAGCAAAAGCAGATGACCATATCAGCACATGTCCAGAAAAAAGATAAAATAT
>NW_006408593.1:2356523-2357051 GCF_000296735.1 Chrysochloris asiatica | reverse complement strand
GAAAAAATAAACATACAAGAAGCTCAACGAACTCCAAGAAAGGTAGACCCCAAAAGAAAATCACTAAGACGTATCATAGTCAAGCTCTCCAAACTCAAAGATAAGGAGGCACTTCTGAAAGCAGCCAGAGAAAACAGAAGGATCACATACAAGGGCAAGCATGTCAGATTAAGCTCAGATCTCTTAGCAGGAAACATGCAAGCGAGAAGGCAATGGGGAGACATATATAAAACCCTGAAAGAAAGAAAAAAAAAACAAAAACTGCCAACCAAGAATCCTTTAAGCAAAGCTATCAATCAAATATGATGGTGTAATCAAAACATTCCAGGATAAACAGAAGCTATAGGACTTTACCAAAGCCAACCCAGCACTACAAAACATCCTAAAGGGAGTTCTGTGGACTGAGAACCAATAAGAACAGACAACAACCAGAGATTGACATACATGGCAGCACCTCCCTGAATTAAGCCAACAGAAAGAAGAATTGGTAACAAAACAAAACTATAAGAACAAACTCAAAGACTCTGG
>NW_006408593.1:2352160-2353423 GCF_000296735.1 Chrysochloris asiatica | reverse complement strand
ACAAAAATCAGTTGGATTCCTCTATACCAAAAATGACAGTGTTGAAAGGCCATTAGGAAAGTAATACCATTTACAATAGCCACCCAAAGGATAAAATATCTTGGAATAAATGTAACCAGAGAAACAAAGGATTTATACAAAGAAAACTACAAAACACTACTGCAAGAAACCAAAAGAGACTTACAAAAATGGAAGAATGTACCATTCTTATGGATAGGAAGACTTAATATTGTTAAAATGTCAATACTGCACAAAGCAATTTACACATATAATGCAATCCCAATCCAAATCCCAACAACATTTTTCAAAGACATGGAAAAAGCAATCACTAACTTTTTATGGAAAGGAAAGAGACCCAGGATCAGCAAAGCACTGCTTAAGAACAAGAATAAGGTTGGAGGCCTATCACTCCCCAACCTCAAAATATGCTACACGGCTACAGTGGTCAAAACAGCGTGGTACTGGTACAATGAAAGGTACATAGATCAATGGAACAGAATCAAGAATCCAGAAATTAATGCATCTACATACAGCCAATTGATCATCGACAAAACACCAAAATATATCCCATGGGAAGGGGATCGTCTCTTCAACAGATGGTGCTGGCAGAACTGGAAAATGATAAGCAAAAGTCTGAAACAAGACCTTCACCTCACCCCTTATACAACCTAGATATTTTAAATATTTTTGAATGAAATCTCTCTCTCTCTCTCTCTCTCTTTTTTTTTGTATATTACTGTTTTCAATGAAATATTTAGAAAGTTTTTATTTTCCTATACCATGATTTGAGTCCTATAGGATAAGCATTTGACTAAAAGTTCATTTTGAACTGCAAGTTGGGTGATTCAAACTCACCAGCTGCTCCCTGGAAACTCTATAGAGGGTTGCTATGGATCACAACTTACTCAACAGCACTTATCAACAAGTATTAAATATGCACATCTGTTTTTTTTTTATCTTTTATTTTAGTTTGTTTCCATTATATGGAGTCCTGATATGGCACCGTAGGATCTGCATTGAACTGTTAACCACAAGATTGGTGGTTCAAACCCACTAGTCACTCCTTGGAAGCCCTATGCCAGGGTCGTTATGAGTCAGAACTGACTCAACAGCACTTCATAAAAATATATGGACATGCTCAAATTTCTGATATAAGTAATTCTCAAGTTGAGAACTGAGTGGCTACTAATTTGCTACCTCGGCCAGAGATTAAGTTCCCCTGTGAACTTGGTTGAACCTCAGCATAGTGATCCTGCTTGGTCG
>NW_006408593.1:2346746-2351130 GCF_000296735.1 Chrysochloris asiatica | reverse complement strand
AAAAAAAATATATATATATATGGGGCAAAATGGAGCAAATGGGAAATCTAAAATACATTTGAGATGAGAAAAGTATTCAGTTTAGTTGATGGAAATACAACACTTTAAATTACTTCAGGAGAGACAGTGTTGATGTTTTTGAGTGCTGTTGAGTTGGTTCCAATTCCTGGTGACCCTGCATAGGGTTTTTGAGGAGGATGAGTGGAACCACAGCAGCACACCAGGACTCCAGGAGAGACATTAGCAGACTTAAATAATATCTGAGTGCTCTGAACCAACCAACAGCAATAACGTAACTCAGGGTCAGGTCTTTAAGACACACCCATGGTATGATATAGAGTTAGGGTTTTGAGTCACATGCTATCAATTAAAACTCCTGAAAACCTGGATTTTAAGATCAACCAAGTGGATATTTTTTGTGCATACATGATGGAACCTTGATAAAGACCCTAGGCCACAAGGTTTGGGTAAACTACCTTGGTTGGAATTTTAGTGTACATTGTTTCTGGGGGTGGTTGTGTGATGTGGAGTCGGTTCCGACTCACAGTGACCCTGTACAGGGTTTCTGAGGCTGTAAATCTTCACAGGAGCAGAACGCCTCATCTTTCTCCTGCTGAACAGCTAGTAGTTTCAAACTGCTGACCTTGAGGTTGGCAGCCCAATTAGTAATCACTATGCTACCAGAGCTCCTTATATTGTTCCTAGAATCAATTTATAATGTCTGTAAGTTCAGAAGAAGAAGGCAACTAACTGGAAGCTCTGAGTTTAGAACCCATCTGGACTGTGCCTAATGCCTCTCTTCCTTGGATGATTTAACACTGAATTCTTTCCTTATAATGAACTCTAACCATTAGAACACAGCTTTCAGTGAGTCTGTGAATCAATCCTTCCTGAAAATTATTGAACTGAAAGTGTTTGGGGGAATCTCATGAATTTGCAATTGGTATTAAAAGTGAGGTGGTCTTATAAAATATTTCCTACTGTCACAGTTGGCTACTTTCCCAATTGGCAACAGAAGTGAGATTTACTAGAATGATCCTGATTGACTGAAACATGTGATTTGGGAAGATAAAGGATGGGGGTGGTGGAAATGATGAACTGGATTTTTAGACTCTGCCCTTTGTTCTTTTGTCTTAACTGATTTCATCCTGAATTATTTAACTTTAGTAAACAGTAGCCATGATTATAGCAGTGTTCTGTGAATTTTGTAAATCATTCTAGTGAATGATTAAACTTACTGGTGGTCTCAAGGATCTTATAACTTCACAGTTGGTGCCAGAAGTGAGGGCAAACTTCAACTATAGCCTTCTAAGCTTTGTAGTGTTTTTGTAACTCCTACCTCCCTTTGCCTATGATAAAATATAAGATTACTCAATCAAGCCTTAGGATTTTTCTATACTCAGCTCAGAGTCAATAAAATGGAAGATCCATTAAAACCACTTCAAATTATCCTCAATTGTAGATGCATTCTTATTCTACTAGGATCCTTAAAAACATAGCATCTTTCAGTCTTTTAAAAAATTGTTGTAATTTAATAAATATAATTAGATGTTAATCTAATTATGTTTATATAATGGTTATTTTTATTTATTATACTTTTTAAAAAGTTAATTTTCTTTTTTTCCTTCTATATTTGAAAGCAAACAAACAAAACCTAATTCTAACTCAGAATGTAGTATGCAACATGTATGGCTCTAGATAGATAGATGTATTGTTTTTGTTAAATGTTGTCAAGTTAGTTCCAACTCATTGCTTACCTTGTATTGAGTTTCCAAGGAGCAGCTGGTAGGTTTGACCCACCGACTTTGTGGTTAGTAGTACAGTGCTTTTTCTACAGTGCCACACTAGGACTCCAGAGAGATTGTTGATGTTAAGTGCTGTCGAGTTAGTTCCGACTCATAGCAACCCAGCATAGGGTTTCCTAGGAGCAGCTGGTGTGTTTGAACCATCAACATTGCAGTTCAAACTGACCTTGCAGTAGAGTGCTTATCCTATGGCTCCACTCCAGGATAGATAGATAGACGTGTATCTATATATTTCTGACTTGAACACTCTGGATAGGGTTTATACCCTGTTGTACTTAAGTACCTTCAAGTCTGGTCTATTTTTAAAAAACATTATGTACAATAAAGTAAAACACTGCCTGGTTCTGCTTGTTAAGTGTTTTGAGTCACTTCTGATTCATAGTGATCCTGTACAAGGTTTCCAAAAGTGGATGGTGGGTTGAAAAACACCAACCTAATAGTTCAAATAAGGAGCTCTGGTAGCATAATGGTTACATATCAGGCTTTGAGCCTCAAGGTCAGCAGTTCAAAATTACCAGCTGTTCTGTGGGAGAAAGATGAGACGTTCTGCTCCCGTAAAGGTTTAGAGCCTTGGAAGAAAGATGAGACGTTCTGCTCCTGTAAAGGTTTAGAGCCTTGGAAACCCTGTATAGGGTCACTATGAGTTGGAACTGACTCCACAGCACATAACCACCACAATAGTTCAAATGCACCGTGTGGTCCAGAACATTATTCTATAGAGCCACATCAGGATGCCACTGCCCTCAAAATTCTTGTTATATTTGAATCCATTGCTGCAGGCATGTGTCAATCCATCCTGTTAAGGGTCTTCCTCTTTTTACTGACCCTATACTTTACCAAACGTGATTTCCTTCTCCAGGGACTGGCCACCCCTTAAGAACAAAATACATGAGACAAAGTCTTGTCATTGTAATTTCTAGGGAATCTTTTTATCTGTATGTCTTCCAAGACAGATTTGTTCATTCTTCAGGCAGCCCAGGGTGTGTTCAATAGTCTTTGTCAACACTATAATTCAAATGCATCAGTTCTTCTTCTGTCTTCCTTGTTCTTTGTCCAGCTTTTGCATGCATATGAGGTGGTTGAAAATACTGTGGCTTGGCGTAGGCATAACTTAGTCTCAAAATCACACATTTGCCTTTTTGCAGCAGATTTACCCAATTGCAAAACATCTGTTTTCTTGGCTACTGTTTCTATGCATGTTGGTTGTGGATCTAAATAAAATGAAATCATTGACAACTTTAGTCTTTTTTGTGCTTATCAAGATGTTGCTTATAGGTCCAGTTGTGGGGATATTTTTTATGTTGAAGTGTAACCCATGCCCTGTACCATATTTAAAATATTTTCAATATTTTAGTTATATTATACTTTTCAAACTTTTTTAACAATTAAAGACTTTCCTTATTAGTATTCATTCAAAAATATGTGGATTAAAGATCATTGAATTGTCTTGATGTTCATATATAGAGAGAAGTAGGAGGGCTTCAAAATTATGTGGAAAAAATCAAATTAAAAAGTAATGGAATTTTTCCATGAACTTTTTGAAACTTCATCAGATATTTATTTTTTATAAAAGTGAGTATAATAAGATCATTTGGGAGTTGTTACTAATTTGGACAGAATTTACAATATGTAATATTTAGGATTTTTAGACAAAAACAATTATAAATTACAGTTTCCCTTGTATTTGCTCAATCTTTTAATCTTTCTACTCTTGGTGTGGCATTATAGGATCAGCACTGGACTGCAAACCACAAGGTTGGCAGTTCAAACTCACCATTTGCTCCTCAGAAACTCTATGCAGGGTCACTATGAGTTGGAACTGACTTGATGGCATTAACAACAATAACCAACATCATCAGTATGAAATTAATTAAACATGTATTCAAGATACACTGATAATTATTGGTGATTGTAATGCAGAAGTTGGAAACAAAGGGGAAAGATAAATTTTTAGAAAACAGTGTCTTAGTGACAGAAAAGACACTGGAGATTACATGAAAGAATTTTATAAGACCAACAACTTATTCATTGCAAATACGCTTTTCAACAACAGAAAATGTGACTACACACATGGATTTCACTAGAAGGAATGCATAAGAATCAAACTGAGGGAAGAAACAATGGAGAAACCCAATATCATTAGCCCTAAAGAGGGCAGGGACTGATTGTGGACTAGACCATTAATTGTTCGTATGCAAGTTCAGGGTAAAGCTGCAGAAAATTAAAACTAGTCTGCAAGAGCAAAATATGACCTTGAGTACATGCCACTTGAATTTATAGATTATCTCAAGAACAGATTGATGACTGAATTATTATCCTTAATTAAAATTATCATTAATGACTAAAAATCATAACAGTTGTGGGATGACATCAGGCATATCATACAGGAAGAAAGGAAAGGTCATTAAAAATATAAGAAAGAAAGAAAGTCCAAAATGGATGTTTAAAGGGACTCTGAACCTGACTCTCCAGTGAGAGGATGCTAGAGCAAATGGAAGAAATGAGGAAGAGAAATAAGCAGACATTTTCAAGGGGCAACTTGAGAAGATAAAGTGTAGTATCATAATGAAATGTACTAA
>NW_006408593.1:2344451-2345841 GCF_000296735.1 Chrysochloris asiatica | reverse complement strand
GATCCTGTTTAGGGTTTCCAAGGAGCCGCTATGTATTTGAATCACCAACCATGCTATTCAAACTGACCTTGCAGTCCAGTGCAGTGCCACAAAGAGAATGTAGAACTAGAGAAATCAATGATGGTGTCAGATGTTTTTTGACCGAAAGCAGAGAATACTGGAAAGTTGTTCACTTGTGCTTTATTGACTATGTAAATTAACACAGGGAGTTGGGAAGTAAGCCTGAGACTGTTCTCAAAGTATGACTTCTGGAACTTTCTCACTTCAAGGCACAGTTCAAAGGCATCAGTGATATCAAATTGCAGTGACATTTTCAGGAGCTGCTGACTTTGTATTTTTCAGTCTGGTGGAAGCCAGGTTATCTGGGTGTTCTCATGGTTATTCACCAACAACTGAATCCAGACACTTAATCTCTGTTCTTTTTTGGACTAGGAAGCCATTCTAGCCTTCTGTAGAAAGACTAATTTCCTATCCTTCCCAGGCTATGTAGGACCCAACAGTAAATGAAGAAGGTCTTTCTGCTGCTGATGGAACTTTTGAGGCTCTGTCAGATTGGGTTCCAGTGGGTGATGCTAAATGCATCCTCTCCGAAACAAAACGCAGGCATGCAAGTACCATCCCAAGCAGACAAGGAACTGGGAACTTTGCCCTAATAAGCCTGTCTATGATCAGATCTCCCACTATGAAGAATAGTTCAATGCCTCTTTCAATCCCTTGGTCCCTGTAATCAGATTGTATTACAGTGATGGGATTTGCAATGAAACAAGCAGGTCCACTTAATCTCTGTAATTCCAAGAAGCCCTGTGTGATCCCATGTCACACAGCCATATTATTTGTGACCTCCAGTAGATTTTACACAATTATCTTTTTAATTCCTTCAACTTCATGCAAAAATCTCAAAACATATAGACTCGGGCACTGTTTACCTTTCATAGCATTATAGTTTTCATGTCTTTCTCTTCTTGTTTGAGACTTGCCAGAACATTTATAAATAGATTACATTGGTTATTTGGAGAAATTTTTATGCATAGTTCTATTTTTGTAAGGATACAGAATTGAATATTCCAACTTCTAGGTCATATTACGTGTTATTTATACCAGATTTAGTTGTATGTTCTTAGCATCAGGAGAGACAAGTGTCTGGAGAAAGACATCATGCGTGGTAAAGTGGAGGGTCAGTAAAAAGAAGATGGCATGGTGCCAACAGCAATGGGCTCAAGTGTAACACTTGTAAGGATGACACTGGACTGGCAGTATTTTGTTCTGTTGTGCATAGGGTAACTGTGAACTAACTAAAACTTTGCTGCCATTATTCTAAGACAATATGAGATTGTTTTCTTTTGAGAGATATACCCTATTTGAATGTTGTTATTGTTAAGTGCCCTACAGT
>NW_006408593.1:2340733-2343219 GCF_000296735.1 Chrysochloris asiatica | reverse complement strand
TGCTTCTAGGAGGTCAAGATGGCCAAACTTCATGGCTCATACTTTGGACATATTGTCAGGAGGGACCAGTTACTGGAGAAGGATGTGATGTTTCGTAAGGTAGAGGGTCAGAGAAAAAGAGGAAGACCGCCAATGAGATGGATTGGCTAAGTGGCAGCATCGATGGACTCAAGTGTGGCAATAGTAGTGAGTTTGGCCCAGGATCAGGCAGTGTTTCGTTCTGCTGTGCATAAGGTTGCTATGAGTTGGTACCAACTTGATGTAACTTAACAGCAACAACAATTGTAGTTTGGTTTTTGTTTTGCTTTTTTGTCAAATCTGCCTCGTATTCTAAAGACTTGTTTTATTTTTAATTAAACACTGAGTGTGAAGTTGGAGATTGAGATTTTCCCCAAAACTTATAAAGGAATTTAAGGAACTCAAAATTAGAAAATATTTAATTTCATTTTGACTTTATTTTGTTTTATTTTCATTTTACTTTTTGGTTAGTCTTAAGATTCTGCCCATCTCATGGATTCATCTCATATATAATTCATTGGTTTTTGTTTTTTTTTTTATATTGTTCCTAAAATACAATTTTATTTAAGATATTTCACAAATGGTGGTAGCAGTAAATTTACAGGTTGGTGCTAGAAATTCAAGCGAGATTCAGAAGACAACATGGTCTTGGGGTATCTATCATTGCTGATGTCAGATGGATCTTGGATGAAAATAGAAAATACAAGAAAAATGTTTACTTGTATTTACTGATTATGTAAAGGCATTCAACTGCATGGATCATAACAAAGCATTATCAATATAATGCTGCAAAGAATGAGCATTCCAGAACACTTAATTGTGCTCAAGAGGAACCTGTACATATCCCAAGAGGCAGTTATTGGAATAGAACAAAGGGATACTGGTTTAAAATGAGAAAAGTTGTCCTCCAGTTCTGAATCCTTTTACCATATTTTTCCATCTGTATGTTTCGAAGATAAACCAAGAAGCTGGATTATATGAGGAACGTGGTATCAACATCTGAGGAAGACTTATTAACAACTTTGATATACAGATGATGCCTCACTTGCTGGAAGGGACAAAGACTTGAAACACTTATTGATGAAAATTAAAGACTAGGCTTCAATATGAAATGCACCTCAATGGAAAAAAAAAAAAAAAGAAAGAAAAAAAGAACCTCCTCCCCACTGGATCAATAAATACATAACATCTTGATAAACAGGGAAAAGATTGAACTTGTCAAAGGCTTCATTTTATTTGGATTCACAATCAATGTTCATGGAAGAATAAACAAGAATTAAAAGACATATTGTATTAGGCAAATGTACTGTAAACAGAACTCTTCAAGTGTTAAAGAGCAAAGATGTCAGTTTGAGCAATAAAGTGTGGCTGACCCAAGCCATGATACTTTCAATTGTCTTATTTGGTTATGAAAGTTAGACAATGAATAAGGAAGACTCTAGAAGAATCAGTAGTCAATGCATTTGTATTATGGCGCTGGAGAAGAATACTGGAAGTAGCATGGACTTCCAGAAGAACAAATCTGTTTTAGAAGTAAAGCCAGAAAATTCTAGGAGCAAGGATAGTGAAACTTAAGTCTCTTGTACTTTGGACATATTGTCAGAAGGAACCAGTCACTGTAGAGAAGAATATTATGCTTAGAAAAGTAGAAGGTCAACCAAAAAGATAAAAACTCCAAATGAGATGGATTGACACAGTGGCAGAAACAACAGGCTCAAATGTAGTAACAGTTGTGATTATGGGGTTTCTAGGTAATTTTCAGATCTGGGAGCATAGAGTCACTATGAGTCAGAACTGACTATGATACCTAATAACATCAACACATTCCATTTTACTGAGGATCAGGGTTATTTATGAGTCTAATGTGACAAATATACAAGGGATCTGTTCATATTAGAAGGCCTGTTAGAGAAGAATTTCTAAGAAAAAATGAGGCTCAGAAATTTAATGTTCTTCAGTTTTTCTTGTGTTTAAGAGTATATTCATAATTGGGGAGTAATTTAAAGATTGAAGGTAATGAATCCAGATCTCCCTTAGGCATAGCTGCATACTTCCAGTTGTGGAGAAGGAACATAAATAATACAGCCAAGTTTGGTTTGTAAAAAATGAAAATTCTTCCCAATGCATCACCTGATTAGAATGAATGTTTAACTGAAAAAAATATCTATTTCAGTGGTTTGAAAAATTCCAATGAATTAGAATATGATGGGAATGGCAATTTCTGAATAAATAGACAGTTATACAGGAATCCTAATATGGCATTGTAGGATAAGCACTGAACTGCTAACCACAAGGTTGGCAGATCAAACCCACTAACTATTCCTTTGAAACCCTATACAGGGTTGATATTAATCAGAACCTACTGATGAAGATCAAAGAGCAAAGCCTTCTGTATGGATTACAACTCAATGTAAAGAAAACAAAAATCCTCACCACTGGACCAATAAACAGCATTCTTATCAATAGAG
>NW_006408593.1:2337794-2339878 GCF_000296735.1 Chrysochloris asiatica | reverse complement strand
AGATAGATAGATAGATAACATTTTCTATTCTTTCTGAATAGACTCAAATGGAGTTGTTTGGTTTATATTGATAGAGAAAGGCAATTAAAAAGTTATGTAGTCATTGATTGTCATTGCTTTAAAAATGTCAAAGGTATTGTTGCTGTTTTTGTTAAGTGCTCTAGAGTCAATTCTGACTCATAGCAACCCAATGCAGAGTTTCCAAGGAGCATCTGGTGATCTTGAACTGCTGAACTTGCAGTTCAAACCAAGTTTGCAACCTAGCACATTAATCCACAGTGCCATACAAAAGGTATTAGATGTATTAAAAACTACAAAAACAAAAATAAATTAAGAGTCTCTCGATGGTACAAACTCAACTACTAGCAGAAAGGGTAGCATTTCAAACTCATCCAAATGTATCTCAGCCAATAGACATGTGGACCTGATTTTGAAAAGTCAGAGTCTTGAAAACCACCTTGAAGCAGTTGTACCCTGTGTACGTGGGTCTGTTCAAGTTTTCTACTTCACTCTGTGTAACTTTAGATGGTGGTGGTGATGATGGTGTGCTGTAGAGTTGCTTCTGACTCACAAGGACCCTGCTGTATATCTTTACGGGTACAGAAAGCCTCATCTTTCTCCCATGAAATGGCTGGTAATTTTGAACTGCTGACCTTGAGGTTAGCAGCCCAACTCGTAAGTAAGTCAAGGTTTTTTTGTTTTTTGTTTTGTTTTGTTTTAATGCATATATTTCCTCTAGATTTTCTAAATTTTTGGAGTACAACTCCCCAAAGAACTCTGTTATTGTCTTTTTTTATTTCCATTGGTTCTGTTGTAATATCACCCATGTGGTTTTTCATGTGTGTTGTTTGTGTCTTCTCCTATTTTCTTTTGTTAGATTTGCCAATAGTTTATCAATTTTACTAATCTTTTCACAGAACCAGATCCTTGTCTCGGTGATTTTTTCCTGTAGTTTTTGCTTTCTGTCTCATTTAGTTCTGCTCTAATCTTTATTATTTCTTTTCTTCTGATGGCTGTAGCTTTACTTTGCTGATCTGTTACTAATTGTTGGAGATATTGTGGTAATGTGTTGATTTTGATTCTTCTTTCTTTTTGAATGTGTGCATTTAATACAATAAATTGTTCTGTCAGCACTGCTTTTGCTATGTCCCAGGCTTTGGAAGAGGTGCTGCCAGAGTGCTCCTTGGAGGCCAGGATGGCTAAACTTTGTCTCTCATACTTTGGATATATTGTCAGGAGGGAACAGTCACTAGAGAAGGATGTCATGCTGGGTAAGATGGAGGGTCAGAGAAAAAGAGGAGGACCCCCAATGAGATGGATCAGCCAGGTGGCGTCATTGATGCCATCAAGTGTGGCACCGGTAATGAGGTTGGCCCAGGATCGGACATTGTTTTGTTCTGCTATGCATGGCGTCGCTATGAGTCGGTTCCAACTCAATGGCACCTGACAACAACAACAACAACAACAACAAAGGCTTTGGTATGCTGTGTTTTTGTTCTCATTTGTTTCTAGGGATTTTTCAATTTTACTTTTTATTTGTTCTAACTCCCAGTAGATTTTTTTTCTTTTTCTTTTTCTTTAAGTTTTTATTGTAGATTGAGTGAAAGTTTACAGGGCAGAACATCAGTTTTACATTCAACAAATCATGTAACTTCTTTCATCACAATGATTACATTCCCCTCCATGTACCATCAGTTAACAGTATTTCTCTCTATTCACTTTAGCACTTTAAAAAATCAAAACACTCAGACATATATAATAATGTATACCACCAAAGGGCACATTCTGTAAGTCTACCACCATCTCTTAGTCCCTCTCTTCCCATGAATCTAGAGTCCTCAGTCGCTCCCCCTTTCTGTGTCCCCATCTCTGCCTCCAACTGTGGTGTCGCTGCTTCTCTGGATAAGGTCTCGCATTCCGCTTGTGCTCGTCTCCCTTAATGGTCCTCAGATGCTTTGTTTCTGGACTGTAAGATTAACTGCTCCTCCATTTTTGTTACAAAACTTCTACTTTTACAATTGTGACAGTCAAAATTAGTCATGATAGCAATTACTCATTATTGAATCAAAGAATCTTATCCCCAT
>NW_006408593.1:2333775-2336214 GCF_000296735.1 Chrysochloris asiatica | reverse complement strand
ATGTTTTTAAATTTTTGGAGACTTGCTTTGTGGCCTAACACATGGTCTATTCTGGAGAATGTTTGTGTGCACTGGAAAAGAGTGTGTATTGTGCTGTTGTTGGATTGAATGCGCTGAACAAATCTATGAGGTCAAGTGGGATAATTGTGTGGTTTAGTTCCTCTATGTCTTTGCTGAGCTTCTTTCTTACTCTTCTACCCTTTTTGGAAAGTGGCAGATTAAAATCTCCCACTATTATTTTAGAGCTGTCTATTTCTTTCTTCAATTGTATTAGGGTTTGTTTTATATATTTGGGGGCTCATTTGTTGGGAACATAGATATTTATTAAGGATATATGCTCTTGTTCAATTTACCATAAGGTAATGACCTTCTTTGTCTCTTATACCGGTGTTTGCCTTAAAGTTTATTTTATCTGAGGTTAATGTTGCCACTCCTGATTGTTTTTTATTGCAAATAGCTTGGTATATTTTTTCCCCATCCTTTCATTTTTAAACGATTATTGTCTTTCTGTGTCAGGTGTGTCTTTTGAAGACAGCGTATTGAAGGATCCCGTTTTCTTATGAATTCTGCTACTCTATGCCTCTTTACTGGTACATTCAATCCATTGACATTCAGTGTAATTATTGATGGGTTTGGATGAATTGCTGACATTAAGGTGTTTGTTTTTTGTGGTGCTGCTGGTTTCCTTGTTCCTTATGCTTTCCTATGCTGAGTGCATTTTTGTGCGTATGCTTTTTCTCTTCAATGTGTTCACAGTGTTTATGTTTCCATAATCTTCTTGGACATTTCTTTTCTTGATTGAATATTCAGATGTATTCAGCTTCCTTGAGGTTACTGTATAATTTATTAAGTTCCTCCTCTTTCTTGACAGTCTGTTATATTCTGAGATCTACCTGATTCCTTACCACCTATGTTATTAAACTTTCCCCTTCTTTTGCTCTGTAGTTGTTCTGATCATATACTGACTTTCCAGATCCCCTAATTCCAATCTTATAGGTTTGTTCTACCCTGGACTCTTTCATCTCTGGGTTGATTTCTTTGTGGTGTTGCCAAATATGTTACTATCTGATTGTTGAGTCTCAGTCCAAAGAACTCCCTTTAATATGTTTTGGAGTACTGGCTTGGGCTTTGAACATCCCTTATTTTTGTTCATCCTGAAATTTTCTAATTTTGTCATCATATTTGATTGATAGCTTTGCTGGGTATACAATTCTTCATTGGCAGTTTTGTTTTTGTTTTTAAGGGTTTTGCATATTTTCCCCATTATCTTCTTGTCTGCATAGTTTCTGCTGAGAAATCGAGCTTAATTTTATTGGCTTTCCTTTGTAGGTTACAATTCTTTTTTCCCTAGCTACTTTCAGGATCCTCTCATTGTCTGATTTTGGAGAATTTGACTAGGATTTGTCATGGTAATTTTCTTTTGGGGTCTATACTGCCTGGGGTTGATTCAGCTTCTTGAATGTTTATCTTCTTATCCTTCAAGATGTTAGGGAGATTTTCTTTCAGCAGCTCTTTGACTATTTATTTTCTAGTTTTCTTTGTCTCTTCCTGTTCTGGAATTCCAACCAGCCTCAAGTAATCCCTCTTCATATTGTTCCACATGAATCTTGGATTTCTTCATATTTTTTTCTTTCTTTTTTCTTCCTGTTCTTCTATCTTAACAGTATTGAGAGATTTGTCCTCAAGTTCACTGATTCTGGCTTCCATCACTTTAATTCTACTCCTTTGTTCTTTCAGTGCATTGTCTGTTTCTGATATTTTAGCATTAATCTCCTGGACCTCTTTTTTGCAACTTTTTTATTGATTCCAGAGTTGTATCTGTTTTGCTCAATTGTTCCTGTAGCACTTTTCTGACTACTTTGTTATTGTCCTCAACTTTTCTGTAAAACATTTGGATGTACCTCAGTATCATTCACCTATATTTCTTCAGAAAATCCCAAAACCTCTTCACCCTCTAATGCTATTCCTAGTTCTTCTTGGTCATTTGTTTAAACTATTCTGCCTTGGTTCTGTATGTGATCAAAAATTTTCTGTGGCTTTTCAGGCATTGTGGTGTTGTTGTACTTGTATTAATTAAACAAATGTATGATGGTATAGTCTTAAGCACATTCCAAATTGTCTCCAGATGATAGGCTTCTCTGTTTACTGCTCTTATGGCTCCCTTTAAAGTGTTTTAGAGGTGTTGGTTGTAGCTGTGACTCTAGTATACAACAACTGGTATTGGTCTTTGCCCTATTGGTAGGGCTTTACATGGTTCAAGTTTAGCTTGGCTGTATGGCTAAAGTTGCTGTCTCTCGTCAGGTTGGCTACAGTTGCTGTATTTTGTCAGGTGAGGCATGAATAGAAACCCTCCCACAAAAACAGAAGGAAGGCCAAATTAAAGACTAAAGCTCAAAGACAAACATGATAAAAACCCAGGAAAGACATTTATGTAAAGCT
>NW_006408593.1:2327393-2333526 GCF_000296735.1 Chrysochloris asiatica | reverse complement strand
CTCGTGCAAGACTCCCATCTGGTCACCCATGTGGAAAGAGGTTCCTGGATGTGTTTCTTTGTGTGTGTGTGTGTGTGTGTGTGTTTTTTTTGTTTTTTGTTTTTTTTTTTTGTTTGTTTTGTTTTTCCCATCTCTACCTGTGCCCAGTGCAAATCCTTCCCTTGAGCAGTGTAGCCCAGTGCAAAACTTGCATGTGCAACATAGAACCTTCCCTTGGGGTATGCACTCGTGCAAGACTCCCATCTGGTCACCCATGTGGAAATGGGCAGAATAAGCAGAGAAGATATGACAAGGGAGAAAAAGACACTCACACCTCTGTTTCTGGTGATCATTGGATGGTTTCTGCACTAGGAGTGCTCTCTTGTTCCTATCTCTGACCTTATTTTTCACAATGGCTTTGGTATCCACTGACCATCCCAGATCAGAAGTCCATTTTTGCTCCTATTTTAAGTCCTCTTCTTGGTAAGCACTGGAACTACCAACTTATGACTTTATCTGAAATTCAGAACTGGGACAGTCCTCCAAATCTGTTTCATCCAGTTTTCCATGCTTTCGCTGATGAGAGTCTACATAGCCCTTCTGCCTAGTTTACCATCTAGCCCATTTGCACTCAGTATGCTTGGGATCATTATGAGTTTGAATTTATTCAACAACTAAAACAATAGCATGCCATCATTTACTAGCATTGTTTTAAAAATGACATAAGAATAGGATATACTTGAAATTAATTAACTAAGATTTAAGTATATTGTTATTGTTTAGTGCAACTGAGTTTGCTTCAACTCATAGCAATGCAGGGTTTCCAAGGAGTGGCTAGTGAGTTTGAACCTCTTATCTTGTGGTTCAACCTGACATTGCAGTCCTGTGCTTATCCTACAATGCCACAAAGAAAAACATTGAAACGAAGCTTTTGGATATCGTAGACAGAAAAAGCTCAGGGTATAGAATCAATAGACATAGGACACCATTTCAATTCTAATTTCTGGTGGAAAGAAACTTGGCTTATAGCTCTTTGCTTATACCATCACCAAATATGGGATCTCAGGCAAATTTATTAACTCCCTAAACCTCAGTTTCCTTATGTGAACAAAAGAAATGATAGCATTGGGTTTTTTGTTTATATTTTTAAAGTAAATCAGATGATCTTCAGACAGTTCTTAGACAAAGGTTTGAAAGCATAATAAACACTAAAATAAATAGCTGGTGGAACTAAACTCAAACAATAAGTTATGATAGGTTCCCTTCCTTTTATAATAATTATCAACTTGCTTCTTTAAAACAAGAGATCAAGCTAAGTCTTAGAAAGTAACTGCCTTTCTTCCTAGCTTTTTAAATACTGTTATTTATTGAAAAGATGCTAATGTTTATATATATATGTCTAAGTGTATCTTTCAAATAAACAATGGAAGGTAACAAAGGGAGTCTGAGGTTTGAAAGAAATCCACATGGAAAATGCTTATCAAATATTGCTTTACTCTATTGATTCACACATATTACCATTTGTTCTTGTGATAGGGCTCATTTTCACCATGCTTATATATGAAATGTAGACTCAGAAAATAGAATGTGTTAATTATGTCTACAGCATAAAGATTTATTTTGCTTTTGTTTACAAATAAAACAAGATGATAAATCAAAAACCTTTGAGTCTGAAAATATATTAACACTCTTTTTTTTTTTTTCATTCTATTTATCCTGTGTTTTTCTATTTCAAGTATCTTTGTGAATAATCCTTACCCTATAATGTCTAGGTATTAAGAAATCATGAATGCACTATGTGGTGCTACACTTAAACAGATTATGTAAGAAAGAGCAGCATTGTCTGTAAGCTCAATAGAGGAAGACATTTTTCAAAAGAAGGCTTTATTTCTGAAACGAGGATTGCTAAAATCCATGGCTCAGAAAATGTATATGTAGGTTTTTGGGTTTTTTTTAATATTTAGTAGCTTTATCTGGGCATTTCTGAAGAAATGATACATATTAAATATAAGCTGGGATTTTCAATATCCAATTAACTTTGAATACAAGTTAGCCCATTAAAAATAGAGCCTATTTAACCTAGCTTTAAATATATCCTATTTTTTAGTATAAAATTAAAGAATTCAACTGTTTCCTAGTCAAAGATGACAGTCTCTTGACAGTGTTATTATCAGTTCATGAATGTGGCTATTAAGTCTGAATCATCTCAAAATTTTCTAATGGCTGACTATGTGTAGAATATTCTGAGCAGCTCTTATATTAGAAGTGCATATATTGAAAGAATCTAAAAAATACAAATAAAAAATTATTTTCCCTATAGACTATCAGATGTAATAAAAAGTGAACCTTTTATTTCAACTCAGTTCAAATATATTCAGTTCAATTTGATTTGACTTGATTGTACTCTAATCAAATTGATTTTATTTATTCAAAAAGTATTTCTATTGGAGTGTCATTGCTCCAATTGTTAATTGTCATCAAGTTGGTTCCATCTCATGGTGACCCCATGTGTAGAGTAAAACTGTACTCCATAGTGTTTCCAAGACTGTGTCATTTCAGAAGCAAGTTACCAGACCTTATTTCTAAAATTCATCTGAGTGGGCTTCAACAACCAGTTTTTAGCATTAGGAGTCTTGGTGTGATGCTGTAGTATAAGCACTGGACCCAAGGTTGGTTTAAACTGAAAGGTCAGCAGTTCAAACTCACCAACTGCTCCTCAGAAACTATATACAGAATCAACTCCACAGTACTTAACAACAACAACACATCCCGCAGCTAACCATTTGCACCATCCAAAGACTTCTACAGAAATGTCACAGAGGAATTAAAAAAACAAGTTGGCTTACTAAGAGTTTAAATAAGATGCCGTTAGGGCTACTACCTCATCTGTTAGTTTGTCATGCTATGGGGACTTGCATGTTTCTATAATGCTGGAAGGTAGGTCACCAGTATTTTAAGTAGAAGCAGCATCACCCATGGTAGTCAGGTCTCAGGTGAGCTTTCTGATGAAGACACACAAGATAGAGAGTCAGACTACTTCTGAATGTTTAGTCGCTGAAAATATTATAATAGCAGTGAAGCAGTCCTGGTGTCGCACTGTGGAATAAAGCACTGGACCACAAGGTCAGTTTGAGCCACAAGGTCAGTGGTTTGAATCCACCAGGTGTTCCTTGGAAACTATGTACAGGATTGCTGTGAGTTGGAACTGACTCTATGGCACTTAACAACTGTCAGACAGCAATAGAAAACTAAATATTGAAATATTGTGAATGTTGTTAAGTGCCTTCGACTCAGTTCCAACTCATAGGGATATTGTATAAGGTTTTCAAGGAGCAGCTGAATTTTTATTTTTAATGTTTTATTGTGAGGTTTACATTGGAAAACTTCAGCTTTACACTCATCCTATTGTATTTCGTTTCATTGCATTGATTACAATCCCTTCCATGCATCATCATATAACCCCAAACGGTACACCACACAGCCCTTCTCCCTCCTTCAGTCCACTGTACCCAGTCACTCCATCTGTCCATGTCATCTTCTCTGTTTCCATTCCTGGTATCACTGCTACTCTGAGTAGAGTTCCACTCTCCATTCTTCTCACTTGATGGTCCCAGGGACCTCCGATCCTGAGCTGCAAAATCAATCACTCTCTTCCACTTGTCAAAAAACATCTACCTGTATATTTCCTAGCCTCACAGTCAGACCTGATGGCAATTATTCACTATTGTACCACAAGAGTTTATCCCCATTTCCTTTTGCCAGCCTGGTCCCAAAGGGTTGGAAATCATTCAGTGTTGATTCTATCTTCCTCTGCCCCATCTGGAACTAGGCTCCCTCCTAAAAACTTGTAAGCCAGTCACTTCTTGCCTTTATAGCGCCTCCCCCCATTTTGGGTAGCCAATGTCTATGTTGCCTATCTGTATCAACCCTGTGTACTGAGGGTGTACTATAGACAAATATCCCTCATGAACATAGACACAAAAATTCTAAATAAAATCCTAGCCAACAGAATCCAACAGCACATAATAATAATAATAATAATAATAATAATAATAATACATCATGACCAAATGTGTTTCATAAAAGGGATGCAAGGATGGTTCAACATTAGAAAAACAATCAGTGTAATAAATAAGAAAAAGAAAAAGAGCCACATTATTATATCGATTGATGCAGAAAAGGCATTTGACAAAATCCAACATCTATTCCTGATAAAAACACTCAACAAAGTAGGAATTAAAGAGAATTCCTCAACATAATCAAGAACATATATACTAAACCAACAGCCTACATCACTCTCAATGGAGAGAAACTGAAAACCATCCCTCTGTGAACAGAAACCAGACAAGAATGCCCTTTGTCACCACTCCTATTCAATATTATGCTGGACGTTTTAGCCAGAGCTATATGATATCATAGAGAAATTAAAGGTATCCAAATTGGCAAAAAGGAAGTAAAGCTCTCTTTATTTGCAGACGATATGATCCTGTACATAGAAAATCCCAAAGACTCAGTTAAAAAAAAACAACTACTAAACCCCATTGAAAGATTCAGCAAAGTGGCAGGGTATAAGATGAACATACCAAAATCAATTGGAATTCTCTATAGCAACAACAATAGCACTGAAAAAGATATTAGGCAAACAATATCATTTACAATAGCCACCCAAAGGATGAACTATTTAGGAATAAACATAATCAGAGAACAAAGAAATTAGAAAATTACAAAACACTACTACAAGAAACCAAAAGAGACCTAGAGAAGTGGAAGAACATACCATGTTCCTGGATAGGAAGACTCAACATCGTGAAAATATCAGTACTTCCCAAAACAATTTACACATATAATGCAATCCCAATCCAGATTCCAACAACATTCTTCGAGATGGAAAAGACAATTACTAACTTTATATGTAAAGAAAGAGAGCCAGGATAAGCAAAGCACTGCTTAAAAAGAAAGATGAGGTTGGAGGTCTCTTACTCCCCAATTTCAAAATTTACTACATGGCTACAGTGGTCCAAACAGCCTGGTACTGGAACAATGAAAGATGCCTTGATCAATGGAACAGAATTGAGAATCCAGAAATTAACCCATCCACATTCAGCCCAATGATTTTTGACAAAGTGCCTAGACATATTGCATGGGGAGAAGATAATCTCTTTAACAAATGGTGCTGGCAGAACTGGAAAGTGATATGCAAAAGATTCAAACAAGACCTTCACTTCACGCACTATACAAAAATGAACCCAGCATGGATTAAAGATCTAAATGTGAATCCCAAAATTATGAAGGTCATCAATGAAAAAATAGGGATAAATGTGAGGGCACTAATTCAGGGCATATAGAGACTACCAAACATTTTAAAAATTACACAAACCAAAGTAGACAAAATAGGTGAGTGGGACGTACTAAAAATTAAAAACTTATGTGCATCAAAAGACTTCACCAAAAGAGTAAAAAGGAAACCCACAGAATGAGAAAAAAATCTTTTGCAACAATACATCAGATAAGGGACTCATTTCTAAAATACATAGGAAACTTCAATACTTCTACAAAACAAAGACAAATAACCCAATTTAAAAGTGGGCACAGGAAGACACTTCACCAAGGAGGAGATCTGGGCAGCCAACAAACATCTGAAGAAATCTAAACGATCACTAACCATCAGAGAAATGCAAATCAAAACAATAATGAGATATCATCTCACACCAGCAATAACAGCAAAGATCAAAAAAGCAGAGGACAATGAATGCTGGGGAGGATGCGGAAAGACTCGGACCCCCCTACATTGTTGGCGGGATTGCAAAATGGTCCAACCAGTCTGGAAATCAATATAGTGCTTCCTCAGAAGGTTGGAAATAGAAATACCTTATAACCCAGGAATTCCTTTACTTGGTATTTACCCACAAGATTTACAAGCCATAACACGAGTAAATATATGCACATCAATGTTCATGTTGTTGTTGTTGTCAGGTGCTATCGATTCAGAACCGACTCATAGCGACCCCATGCACAGCAGAATGAAATAATGTCCGATTCTGGGCCAACCTCACCACCGATGCCACACTTGACACCATCAATGATACCACCTGGCTGATCCATCTCGTTGGGGGTCTTCCTCTTTTTCTCTGACCCTCCATCTTACCCAGCATGA
>NW_006408593.1:2322685-2323987 GCF_000296735.1 Chrysochloris asiatica | reverse complement strand
TTCTGTTGGAACTTTTAGCAGCCCATGGCACTTTCAATAGTCTCCTCCAACACCATAACTCAAATTTATCATTTCTTCTATGGTCTTCCTTATTAACTGTCTAGTTTCACATGCATGTGAGGTTATTGAAAATACCATGGCTTGGGTCAGGCACACTTTAGTCCTCAATCTGACATCTTTGCTTTTCACCACTTTAAAAAGGTCTTATGCAACAGATTTGCCTAATGCAATACATTGTTCATTTGAATTCTTACCCTTAGCAAAACTTTACTTGCTTGTGATAGAAATGATACTGTTTGCTAATGTCTGTATTCTATTAGATTATTTTTGGGGGAAAATGGTTAAAACATAAATCTCTTCCATTAGATTTGCTAGTTAGCTGTCTTTGAAATGTATAGTCATAGATGAGTGAATACCTCCAGTATTGTATCCTTTAATGAAATATTTAAATTGGCATTCCATTAATTCTTGAGTTCTTGTTTTTTGCCAATGCCTTCAGTGCAACTTGAATGTTTTCCTTCAATATCAGTTTCTCATCATGTGCTACTTCCTGAAATGTATAAACAACAATCAATTCTTTATAGTACAGTGACTTTGTGTATTCCTTCCATGTTTTTTTGATGTTCACTGCATTGTTCAATATTTTACTGATACTAGATCAGTATTGTTTATTTTATTTTCTCTTTACATTCACAGCCCCCCAAAATAAATAGATACTGTTTGTTATAATGAACATTTGTATCATTGAACTTATTTTGTAAATCTGTTTAAGTATAGATAACATCCCATTGTGATTGCAATTTACAATCATGTGGGAAAAGATGAGGCTGAGAAAAAACTACATATATAGTTATGGAGTCCTGGTGTGGCACTGTAGGATAAGCACTGGACTGCTAACCATGAAGTCAGTTGTTCAAACCAGCTGCTCCTTGAAGCCCTATGTAGGGTCACTATGAGTCAGAACCAACTCCACGACACATAACAACAATCTATATAAGATTTCCAAGGAAAAGTTGGTGGGCTTGAACCACCAATCTCCAGTTCAAACCACACTTGCAGTCCAGTGCTTATCCTACAGTACCACATCAGGTCTCTTGCTCTCTCTCTCTCTGTCTCTCTCTCTCTATGTATATACATATATGTATACATATGTATATACATATATGTATATATATACATGGAGCTCTGGTAGCGTAGTGGTTACTAATAGGACTGTGAACCTTAAGGTTAACAGTTCGAAACTACCAGCTGCTCCATGGGAGAAAGATGAGGCTTTCTGCTGCCATAAAGATTTACAGCCTC
>NW_006408593.1:2318673-2322450 GCF_000296735.1 Chrysochloris asiatica | reverse complement strand
TATACGAACAGTTGGCACCATAGGATGAACACTGGACTGCAAACCACAAGGTCAGTGGTTCAAGCCTACTAGCCACTCCGTGAAAGATAGATGAGCCTTTCTGATCCAGCAAATATTTTAAATGCCTTGAAAATCCTGTATGGGTTGCCATGAATCAGAACCGACTTGAAGGCACTTAACAACTACTACAACACAATAGAGTAAAAGACAGAGAAGCATTTATGTTATGTCTTCTCTGAAGTTTTTCAAGTATTTGGCCAATTGATTTACTTTAAGAGTAATGTTTGAACATGTCTTAGTATTTTAAAGAAATATTTTTAAAATACATATTTAACTTCTAATATTTTTGCCAATCATACATGTCCTGAATACCTTCTGCAAAATTATGAATTCTATGTCACAATTGTTTTGTGGTGTGTCAGGATGTTCAGAAGTTGTTTTAATTTTTAGTAGCAGACTTTGTTAAATTCAGTTTTATGCAGATTGTGTGTTGTTTTAACAAAAACAACCTGAGATCACAAAGATCTTCCCCTGAATTGTCTCCTATAAAGACTAGAGTTTTCTTAATATGATGGATTATTTTCTATTAATTTGTTATTATTGCCTCATTATTCTAAATTTTTATTGCAACTGAAAACTAAATTTCATAGTATTTGCTTTATTATACAGATTTAGGTTAAAACCTGCCGGTGAGAAAACTTTGAATGTACTTTGGAAGGCAGATCACTGTTCTAGGGTACTTGTGCAAAGGTGAACTTCACAGACACCTCTAAGTAAGTGCTTGAGAAGAATTTACTTGAGCAGTTATTAGAAATGGTCTCAGCTATTCTGTAGAATTGTCACAATTTCCAGATGAATTTCCGAGATTTTGATGCTTCAGGCTGAGATCATAAGAGTCCTGCCTCTCTGTTTCTTACTGTAATTTTCCTGGCACATTCTATGGCTTTTCGTTGCATATATATATATATATGTATGTATGTATGTATGATGGTTGTGCCGTGGAGTCGGTTCCAACTCATAGCGACCCTGCACAGGGTTTCCAAGGCTGTAAATCTTTACTAGAGCAGAAAGCCTCATCGTTCTCCCGTGGAACCGCTGGTAGTTTCGTACTGTTGACCTTGAGGTTAGCAGCCCGATTCGTAACCACTATGCTACCAGAGCTCCGGTTCCTCGGGAGAGAGAGATGAGGCATTCTGCTTCCTTAAAGATTTACAGCCTCAGAAACCCTGTGCAGGATTGCTATGAATCGGAACCGACTCCACAGTACTTAACAACATATATCTATATCTATACCTATATCTTTATCTAGAGAGAGAGAGCTCTGGTAGCATGGTGGTTACAAATACATACATATATATGTATCTATATATATATAGATACATATGTGTGTGTGTGTGTGTGTGTGTGTGTATAGAGAGAGAGAGAGAGAGAGAAAGAGAGAGAGAGAGAGTAGTCTTTCCCTTCTAATGTTTCTGCAAGCCCTAATTAAACCATGTATTCCCATAATAGAGCGATACTTTGAAGTGTTGAGATGTGAAGTCCTATTTTAAATATTCTGTTTGGGATTCAATGAGTTTCTGAAAGCTGAGTTTTATTGTCCTTTATCTCTCCTGGAAAATTCCTAGTCATTATCTTCTCAAATATTAACACTGTACCTCTCTCTCACCTCTTTTATTTTTAAAATTTTAATTCGGTTTAGTTAAAATTTCTTATCCTGCCCAATCTCTTTTATTTATTTTTTCTCTCAACCCTTTTTCCTCTCTTCACATTAGCATGGATTATTTCATTAGAACTCAGTTCATTAATTCTCTTTACAGACATGTCCTACTGCTATTAAGACCATTTATATATTTCTAGGTAAAATAATTTTTTGAAGTGTGACATACATACATACATAAAATTGCAGAAAGCATATCTGTTATATTTGAGGCTTTTTACAAAACTTGGTAAAACTCAGATCAAACACAGACAAATGTCAGCACGCCAACACCCCAGAATCTCCCTACTAGGATCTCCTCATTAAAACTGTATTAACCTCCCCAAATAACTATTAACTTTTAACACCATAAATAAGCCTTGTCTATTTTTTTAAAATTTATATAAATTTAGTCATGGTACTAATGTTCTTTAGGGTTCCGGCATGGCCCTCTAGGTAAATTCTAACTACTAACCCTATACATGGTCTCTCTGCGTTGGACTTACTCGACAGTGTTTTACAACACCACCACTGTACTTTACTGTCTGGTTTCTTGTTTGTCCACAATTAAGTTAATATATAACCAAAAACCCAATCACATTGCTACTGAGTTGATTCTGACTCATATCAAGTACATATAAAGTTTGGTAATGGTGGTAGTTGTGTGCTGTGGAGTAAATTCCGACTTATATTGACCCTGTATAGGAATCTCCAAGGCTGTGAATCTTTATGGGCACAGAAAGCCTCATTTTTCTGTCATGGAGTGACTGCTAGTTTCGAAGTGCTGACCTTGAGGTTAGTAGCCTGAATCCTAGCCACTACACTACCAGAGCTCCTTATATAAGGTTTATAAGATGGTAAATTGTTAGGGAAAAAGACAGCCTCATTTTTATCCCTTAGATTTTCTAGTAGGTTTGAACTACTGAACTTTTGGTTACCATCTCAATATCAGATCTGCCCACCACCCATTTAAATATATAAAAGTCTCCATTGTAAGTCAAGCAGCTGGTGGGCTTAAACCGCTGACCTTATGGTTTACTGTCCAGTGTCAACTCATAGTGACTCTGTATATGGTTTCCAAGGAGCAGCTGGTGATATATGGAGTAGACAGGATAAGCAGTAGAGTGCAAGGTTGATTTGAATAGTAAGATTGGTGGTTCAGACTCTCCAGATACTCCCAGAAACCCTGTGCAGGGTCCCCACCAGCTGAAACCAACTCAGTGATACTTAACAACATTTACATATATGAGTCCTGGTGTGGTACTGTGGGCTAATACACTGGACTGCAAAATTGTTTGAACCACAAGGTCGGTGGTTCAAGCTCACCATCTGCTCCTTGGAAATCCTTTACAGGGTCGTTATGGCTTGGTAACAACTCAACAGCTCTTACTTTTTACTTAAATGCACAGGCTATATTTGTATCTGACCAAAACTTGATTGAACATTGTATTTAAGTAATTCAATTTACACAGGTAATTGTGGGACCTAGATTCATATTTATAAATACAGTTGGACATCTTATCATTTTAATAAAAATAAAGACTGTGAACAATTCTTTGCAGGCTAGTGGGTTTGAGAGCCAGATTATCCAGCCTGTGTTTATATACTGCTCAAATTTCCCAGTTAAACCTTCACTGCTTTAGCTAATGCTTGCTTGTAGCATACCAGGTATATCTAATAGATGCTTGTATAGTGGGGCAATAAAGATATATCAATAGCTAGTTATTGAAATGCTCAGGGCCACACTATGATTTAACATACAGCTGTATTGATTCTAGAGAAGGTTTTCAGGGGACATTTTACATGCTCAATCACTCACAAGGTTTAAACCAATCAGAGAAAAACACCAAAGATACACTTTAGAGTAGTATCTATTTAATCCCTGAGGAGGAATGAAAAGGAAAGCTCATTAAGTTCAAAATATGAATTGTTGGTAAGTACCATCTAGTCGGTTTTGATACATAGCGATTCATAGGTTTTCCAAGAAGCAACTGCTAACCAATCTTAAGGTTATCAGTCCAGTGCTTATCTAATAGCACCACACCAGGATTCCCTAAGCATGAAAGTTGTTGTTGTTAAGT
>NW_006408593.1:2308774-2318253 GCF_000296735.1 Chrysochloris asiatica | reverse complement strand
ATTTATGATTCTATTCTACCTTTTGAGGCAATGAGTCTTTTGAATATACTTATAATATCAGCTAACGTGTTTGAAATGTAGAGCTAGAAGGTATTACTCAGATTATTATGCCTCCTCCTGCTTTTAGGAAAGTAAAATTCTAAGTCATCCAGAAAAGAATCTTTCTCCATTTAAGTATTTTAAAAGTATAGAACTCAAAAAAAAATCTCGTATATGATTTAAGTATTTTTAACTAGCAGTGATCAAGAAGAGATTCTTTTTCTTTCCATTTGTGTTACCACAGTTTTCCTTTATATTTCTTCATTGCTGTTGTCATGTGCCGTGGAGTTGGTTCTGACTAATAGCGACCCTGTAACAGGGTTTCTGAGGCTGTAAATCTCTCTAGGAGCAGAAAGCCTTATCTTCCTCTGGCGGAACAGCTGGTAGTTTCAAACTGCTGTCTGTGAGGTTAGCAGCCTGATTCATAACCACTATACTACCAGAGCTCCTTAGTTAGTATTTCTGAATTTGTCCTGTTTAGCTAGATTAATAATGCTAGCTAGAAGGATGGAATAGTCCTGGTATGGCTCTGTAGAATAAGCTCTAGACTACTTACCACAAGGTCAGTGGTTCTAACCCACCACTAGTTCCTTAAAAACCCTTGGTGTTATCTGGTGAAAGCCCAACCTGAATTTAAGGAGCTTGCTTCATCTGCTATCTAAGAGCACAGCAAAATCCAGGTATTTGTCATTGAGACAATTGCCTGAAATATCTGTCCTGAAACTTCTGTCCAAGAGGAAAGAACGTGAAATCTGAAGGCTTTTTTCCTGTGCACAACTCTAGCCAGAAAGGTATATTATACATCTTGTGCCTAGGTTTAAGTGTTCAGATGCCAATTTTTCTCAAGTATTTCATGCACATCTAAGAGCATAATTGCCCAAGTTAGAAACAGAGTAAGTTTTAAAAGTGGACTTTTCCCAGCTGACCTTCACGGGAACTTTCTCGGGCACACCTTTTAGCAACTGACTTAATGGTCACATGGTTGTAATATCATATCCCAAGAGCCTCACGGACAGTCTATAGATTAATTTTTCTTATTAGTTACTGTTTGGTGGTGGTGGTTATATGATGTGGAATCGATTCCGACTCATAGCAATACTGTATAAGGTTTCCGAGGGATCAGAAACCTCATCTTTCTCACGTGAAGTGGTTGGTAGCTTCAAACTGCTAGCCTTGAGGTTAGCAGCCCAACTCATAACCACGACGCTGTGCTATGTGTGATATTCCCCTCTCGTTTCCATAGGTTTAGCATTACACACAGCTGCCCCCAGTTGCAGTTATGAGAGGGGATTCCTTTGATCTATATGCTCTATAAAATATCACGTCATGGAGGTAGAACTTTGGAAATTCATCATGGTTTCTATGGTTTCCCTCCCCTGAGCAATCGATGTTTTTCTTTTTCTTGTTTTCACTCCTTTTTAAGACTTAGTAAATAATTTCTGTAATGGTCACAATAGACTCAAACATAACCACAATTGTGAGGCAGGTTCAGGACTGGCAGGGTTTCATTGTGTTGCGCTTAGGGACTTTATAAATCAGAACTGACTCAACAGCACCAAGCAACAACAGAATCTTTAAAAAATCCTGTCATATAGCACACTCAAACTTTCTTCCATGACGTTTTCTTTCCCTCATTGTTGTTGTTGTTGTGTGACGTCGAGTTGGTTCTGACCCATAGTGACCCTGTACAGGGTTTCTGAGGACGGGCTGGTGACCTTGAATTGCTGACCTTGATGGTTCAAACCACTTTGCAGTCCAGTGCATTAACCCACAATGTCACACCAGAAGCTGTGGTAGAGCAGTGCTTGTGAGTTGAATTGTGATTCTCAAGGTCAGCAGTTTGAAACTACCAGAGAGGCTGTGAATAAAAGGTGAGGCTTTCCCTGGTACTCTGGGAGTAAAATAAAACAACAAATTAAAATAATGAAACAAAAACCAAACAAGCATTAAATTAAAAAAGTTAAATTCAAAATTTTCTGCTTTAAGTTAGGTGGTTGTTGTTAACTGGTGTCAAGTAATTCCCACTCATAGCAACCCCGTAGAGGGCTTAGAAGTAGTGGTTGGTGGGTTTGAACTACTGACCTTGTGATTAGCAGTCCAGTGCTTATCCTACAGCACCACAACTAACACTGTTTTCTGTTTCATTCTTCCATGGGTAAAACCATAGTTTTTAATGCTTACAAATTTGCTAAACTGGTTTAATAGAGATTTTAACATAAATGTGTCAGCAGAAAACAAGTTCAACTAAAATTTAGGTGTCTGTCTACAAAACTTAGTATAACTATTGTTAGAAATGCAGACTAAACCATTTTTGTTTATTGTTCCTTTAAATATAAAATGGATTTTCATTCAAGAAAGTTCACATAGATTTCTCATACTGGTTCTCTCAGAGTTATTATTATTACTAATATTAATTGAACATGATTAAAAGTTAATAATGCTCAGAAAACGGTTGGGAGTAATCACACAATAGAGGCAAAAGATTAGTGAGGAGAGATCTTAGTTTCTTAGGAGTGAATTTAATAGTCCATTCAATTGAATCACTCAGTCATAAAAAGGGTTCCTTCTGAAAGATGCAAATCAAACATTGGCTTTATTTTGATCAAGATGAAAATGGTTAATGAAAAAGAGGTGGAGCTAAATAGTGACATCATCTCTATTTTAGTTTCAATCATTAGGAAGTGAGAAAGGTTCATTTTGCCACTAATTACTTGAGAAATTAGTTGATTCAGTAGGTCTGATTGGTAAGTTCTTTGTTACCATCTCTGCCTCTATTCCATATGCCTATTCCTAGAGTCCATGAACCTGGTTGATTAAATTAAATAAAAATAGTACAGAGAAAAAAGGAATCTCATATAGTGATGGAGATTTATTTATGGAAGTCTACATATTTAACATTTTCCTGAAAAATGCTTGATGCAAGATACAATAAGGGATTTCTCCTTTTGAACAGTATTTATCCTGTTCAAGTATTTACAGTTATATCACAATAATAGTTCTATGTTATATGGCTGATTTGTGTGTGTGTGTCGTAGCCCACCTGACTTTGTCTTCCAATGTTTTCCCGGTACTTATTTGTAGCAAACCCTGTCTTACCCTTATAATGTTTTTTAAATCCAGAAATCACTACCTTCAGTATTCTTGCTAAAATCTTTACCAGTTTGTTTTCCAATTTCCTAGGACTACCCAGTGTCGGAGTCCTGATGTGGTGCTGTGGGTTAATGTGTTGGACTGCAAGGTCAGTTTATATCACAAGGTTAGTGATATAAGCTCACTAGCCACTCATTGGATCTTATACAGAGTCGCTATGAGTTGGAACCAACACAATGCTCTTAATGACAATAACAGCAGCAATCCAGTGTTGAAGGAACTCTGGTTGTACTGGGTTACAAGTTGGACTGCTAACTGCAAGGTCAGCAGTTCAAATCTACCAGCTGCTAAATGGGAAAAAGATGATGCTTTCTGCTCATGTAAAGATTTACAGCCTTGGAAACCCTATAGAGGATTACTACGAGTCGGATCAACTCTGTGATATATCACACCATCCAGGGTTGGGTGGTACGTCATAATAAACTGACTATCAAATGTACATAGAAAAACTAGGAGACAAATATAAACATTTACACTAATAATGCAAGTGAGTAAATACGCTTTGAATATGTGCACAGAACTTAACCATGTCAAATTTATTATTATTGTTTGGGCTTGTTTTTTTGCTATATTCATTATGCTTATTATTTTAGCATACATAATTGACTTTATAATGTCTCTCACTGGAGTTTTTTAAACTCATGACAGTCCAAAGAAAGTCTTAGTGTTATGTCCTGTAGATAAAGGAACCATTGCTCAAAAGGTTTAAAAAATGACTATTCCAAAATCGACATTATATAATCTATAGCACGTCAGAACAATGAAGCATGCCAAAGGTCAACAGATACTTAGGAATCTGGAAATAATACATCTCACATAGTAAGTAAGTCCAGGCAGGCAAACATTAAAGTATAGTAATCTTTGAAGACACGGTAAGATTTTGAATTATGAGACAAAACAGAAAGTGAAGGTTAATAAAATATTAGCAATAGAAAAAAAATTATTAGAAGAACTTGGATTTCAAGGACACTAGCCAATTTTGCCAATTCACCAGTCTTCTGTTAGTTTACCATACTGTGATGACTTGCATGTGTTACTGTGATGTAGGAAACTATGCCACTGGTATTTTAATGACCAGCTGGATCACCCAGGGTGAACAGGTTTTAGTGGAGTTTCCAGACTAAAACAGACAAAGATGAAGGAGAGGTAGATTGCTTTGGAATGTTTAGCCACTGAAGACCTCATGAAAAGCAGTGGAACGTTTTCAGATATAGTACCAGAAGATGAAAACATTCTGAATAGCAGTAGAACATTATCAGATACGCTGCTGGAAGATGAGCCCTTCAGGTTGGAAGGCACCGGGAAAGAGAAGACTTAATCATGATTCTGTGAATGAAATCAAGCTTTTGGGACCTTCCTTTACTGATGAGGCACAACTCAAAGTGAGAAGAAGCAGCTGCAAAATCCCATTAATAATCAGAACATGGAATGCACAAAATATGAAACTAGGAAAACTGAAAGTTGTCAAAAGTGAAGTGGAATGCATAAAGATTGATATCCTAGACATCAGTGTGCTGAAATGGTCTAGTATTGGCCATTTTCAATCTATTATATGGTTTACTATGAAAGGAAAAACAAATAAAGAGGAATGTCATGGTATTCGTTATATATTAAAAAATTTTCAAGATCTACCTGGAAATGCATGGCTGTCTGTAATAGCATAATATGCATACACTCATAAGGAAAACCAGTTACTACCACTATTATTCAATTATACACACCAAACACTAAAGCCAGTGACAATGAAATTGAAGAATTACATCAACTGGTAAGAACCTTGCTTGGTGAAAGTGAAGAAGACTTAAAATACTTACTTATGAAGATCAAAGAGCACAGCCTTTGGTATGGATTGCATCTCAATGTAAAGAAAACAAAAATCCTCACCACTGAACCAATAAACAACATTCTTATCAATGGAAAAAAGATTGAAGTTGTCAAGGACTTCATTCTTCTTGGATCAACTATCAACACTCATAGAAGCAGCAGTCAAGAAATCAAACCACATATTGCATTAGGCAAATCTGCTGCACAAGGTCTTTTTAAAGTGCTGAAAAGCAAAAATGTCAGCTTGAGGACTAAGTTGCACCTAACCCAAACAATGATATTTTCAATAGCCTCATATGTGTGCAAAAGCTGGACAGTTAATAAGGAAGACCATAGAAGAAATGATAAATTTGAGTTATGGTGTTGGAGGAGAATATTGAAAGTGCCATGGGCTGCCAAAAGAACCAACAGGTCTCTTTTGTAAGACGTGCAGCCAGAGTGCTCCTTGGAGGCCAGAATGGCCAAACTTTGTCTCTCATACTTCGGTTGTATTGTGAGGAGGGACCAGTTGCTGGAGAAGGATATCATGTTTGGTAAGGTGGAGGGTCAGAGAAAAAGAGGAAGACCCCCAGTGAGATGGATTGGTCATATTACAGCGTCAATGGACTCAAGCATGGCAACAATAGTGAGGTAGGCCTAGGACCAGGCAGTGTTTCGTTCTTCTGTGCATAAGGTCGCTATGAGTCAGTACCAACTTGATGGAACCTAACAACAACAATAACAACCAACTTCTTCAGTCAGAAACTGATCAAGCATGCAAGCAAGATGCATTTTTTACTTACTGGTGATTGGAATTAGAAAGTTCAAAATAGAAACAAAGGATTATAGTTGGACTATATGGCCTTGGTGATAGAATTGATGCTGGAGATCACATGACAGAATTTTTTGAGGTTAATGACATATTCATTGCAAAATTTTTAAACAACATAAAAGACAACTATACACCTGTAGAATATACAAGATTTGAATTGAGTATATCTGTGGAAGAGACAGGAAAAGCTCAGTATCTTCAGCTAAAACAAAACCAGCAGCAGACTTTGAAGAAGGCCATCAATTGAGCATATGCAATTCAGACTGAAAGTGAAAAAATTAAAACAAGTCCACAAGAGACGAAATATGGCCTTGAATATACCCCACATTAGTTTAAAGATCAAAAGAGCCATGGGATGATTCAAGAATATCATATGGTAAGAAACTAAACGGTCATTAAAAAGACAGGAAAGAAAGAAAAGACCAAAATGGATGTCAGATGAGACTCTGAAACTTTCTTTTGAGTGTTGCAAACCTAGAGGGAATTGAAAAAATCAGGAAGTAAAAAGAATTGAACAGACTATACTAAAGGACAGATCAATAAAGCAAAGTCAAGTATTATGATGAAATGTACAAAGACCTGGAGTTAGAAAATCAAAAGGGAAAACACTCTCAGCGTTTCTAAAGCTGAAAGAACTGAAGAAAAATTCAAGCCTCAACTTGAAATATTGAAGAATTCCTATAGGCAAAATACTGAATGATGCAGAAAGCACCAAAAGAAGGTGGAAGAAATACACAGAGTATGGTAACAAAAAGAAATTGTTAATGTTCAGCCATTTCAAGAGGTTGCATATGATCAAGAACTGATGGTACTGAAGGAAGATGTCAAAGCAGTACTGATGCCATTAGCAAATTATAAGGCTCCCTGAATGAATATAATACAAATTGAAAATTTTCAATAAACTGATGCACTACCGGAGTTGTTCACTCATCTGAAACAAGAAATTTCTAAGACAGCTTACATAATCACCTGATTTGAAGAGATTCATATTTGTGCTCACTTGAAAGAGAGTTTACTTAACAGAATATTGACATTTTCAAATAATATCATTAGTATTGCATGGAAGTAAATTTTGCTGAAGATAATTTAAAAACATTGCAACAGTACATTGACAGGGAACTGCTAGGAATTCAAGTCAGATTCAGAAAAAAGACATTGAACTCAGGATATTATTGCTGATGTCTGATGGATCTTGACTGAAAACAGAGAATATCAGAAAGATGTTTACTTGTACTTGATTGACTGAAAAGGCTTTAACTGTGTGTACCATAACAAGCTATGTATAACATTGCAAAATATGGGTATTCCTGAACACTTAATTGTGCTCATGATGAACCTGTACATAGACCAAGAGTCAGTTATTAAAACAATACAAGGGATGCTGACTGGTTTACAATAATGAAGGATATGCACTGGGTTGTATCCTTTCACAATATTTACTCAGTTTATATGTTGAGCAAATAATCAAAGAAGATGGATTGTATGAAAAATGACATGATGTTAGGATTGGAAAAAGACTCATGAACAACCTGCAATAGTTAGATAATACAACCTTGCTTACTGGAACCAAAGAGGACTTCAAATATTTACTTATGAACATTCAAGACTAGAGTAATCAGTATGGATTACACCTCATGTAAATAAAACAAATATCATCAAAACTGGAACAATAAATAACATCATAATAAATGGAGATAAGACTGAAGTTGTCAAAGACTTCATTTGCTAGAAATCACGATTGTTTTGCTGTAGAATAAGCTTTGGATCCAAGGTTGGTTTGAATTGCAAGGTCAGTGGTTCAAACTCACCAGCAGCTCTTGGAAACCCTACACAGGGTCATTGTGAATCGGGACTAGCTTGAAGACACATAACAATAACAGTCAACTCGTGGAAGAAACAATCCAGAAAGCAATCAATTTACTGCATTATGCAAATATACTTCAAAAGACCTTTTTAAAGTGTCCAAGAGCAAAGATATCATCTCATAGTAGCTTTGTTTGATAGCAAAGTTCTGAAAAACAACAACAACAACAACAACAACAACAAAAACCCACCAGAAAACAATAAATGCTGGTGAAGATGTATAGAGACTGGAACCCTCCTACATTGCTGATGGGACTGTTCAATGGTTCAACCACTGTGCAAATCAATAAGATGCTACCTCAAAAAGTTGGAAATAGAAATGCTTATGACTCAGAAATCTTTCTACTTTGTATAGATCCACAAGGGCCAGGACACAAGTAGATGTATGCACACCGATGTTCACAACAGCAAAAACATGGAAACCGTCTAAATGCCTATGAATTTTGAATGGATAAACAAACAAAATAAATGGAATAATGATGAAGCTATAAAACTGCATAACATGCATGAAATTAGAGGACATTATGCTAAGTGAAATTGTTGTTGTGGTGGTGAAGCCCAGCATTACTGGTTAAAAACAGAATGGAGGAACCTTAGACTATGGCCTCAACCATCCTTCAGGTCTGGAAAGGAACTCACCCTCTTGGCCCTATTTTCAGTAAATCTGTAGATTGGCATATTGGGGATCCAACAACACTTGTGAGATATGTTCACTATGGAGAAGTCAATCATTCCAATTCAAAAGAGCAGCATTTTTCTATGGACAATGCTGAGAATGATGGGAAGGTGGGTGGAATAGAAGTAGGTACCACAGGGAAGAAGTTGTTGCATGGAGGGCATTGCAGTCATTGAAATGAAATAGGGTGTATGACTTAATGGATGTAAAACTGATGTTCTTGTCTGTAAACCTTCATTTAATTCACAAGAAAAAGTTTAAAAGAAAAGAAAGTTTTTAATCTAGATGGCAGTGCTCTAAAAGTTGCCTTTTAACAAGCTCCGATGTTTCACCAGTACCGCTGATCTGGGGACTACGCTCTGAAACAATTGTTCTAAGACACCAGTTTTATGAGAGCAGTATTTCCATGATACGTAAAAAGTACTTCAACGTGAAAGTAATGGTGCTTCTGTCCTTTATGTGGTTTGAACACTGAAGCATGCAAGTCAGGTGAGAAATCTCTCTCTCTCTCTCTCTCTCTCTCTCTCTCTCTCTCTGTCACACACACACACACACACACACTGAACCCAACTTTACTAGAAGGGGCCTTCTTGCTAGTCACTTTGAAATATATGACAAAGGATTAAGCTTTAACAAATGCAAAACTTCATTTTTCCATTATTTCATGGCTCAGCTGTTGACAACTTTTTGCTAACCCTTAATAATTCCATCCTTGAAATATTCATAAGAACCACATTTTTCAATGAGAAATGGTGATTATTATTCAAAGGCATCAGAGTAATGAATAATATCCTGTAGAAGCCAATTATATAATAAGTCAAAGTGTGTTGGTCATTTATATTAAGGCATAGATTTCATGTCCCTTAAACTATCTTACCTAATTATCATTTTTTCTCAGCTGGGCTTTTGATAAGAACTGAGCAGTACATAATTGCAGATTAAATTCTGTCAAGGATCTGAAGAACTGATCTTCTGTATTGATGAGTAAATGTGAAAAACTCTGTCTTAAAAATTGGTGGTAACATTGACATAATTCTAGAATTCTGATTACAATAACAATTAAAAATAGTGTGTGACTTGGCTCCCATGTACATTTAAAGCCTCAGAAACCCTATA
>NW_006408593.1:2306601-2308238 GCF_000296735.1 Chrysochloris asiatica | reverse complement strand
ATCTATTTCTCATATTATTTTCACTGTTCTCTAGTTTCTGATACAAATAGTTAAGTGTTTGACTTTTGACCATAGGTTCTACTCAAGCTATACAAATGAACCTTATGAGACAGGGTCTTAATGTTCATAGTTATCAGTTCATTCCATCTTTGATTATGTGCTGAAACCATTAACCCAAACGATCCATTACTGGTACACGGTCCTATTGCTCTGTAGTCATTCACCATTGATTTTTCAGATAGACTTCCCAGCTGTGATTTTGCACACAGCTTTCCTATGAATATACATTGGTAAAACACAGTATTTTTACCTTGCAGGCTCTATGATTTCAGGTCATACGACTCATTTGGAAAGCATTAATTATCTTTTCTAATTGCAGAGGATTAATACCAAGGTAGTGGAGTTTAGACATAGGATGCTGAATGAAAGAGAAATGCCTGAAAAAAAGACTGCAGTTCACAGTGGGGACTGCCTAATACTTCTCACAACAACTACATCATCAGTGATAATCACATCACCCAGATCAGTTTAATGATGCCGAACACTAAGTCAGAGAAAAGAAACTTCATACAGCATGTTTCTAGAAATTGCTGTCTTTTTAATCAAAAGAAATTATAAATCCATAAAGACTTTCATTTTTAGAACTAAATGTGCTGCCGAAGTTTTATGTCTCTGTAATACCGGGAAGGAATATTCTCTTCATCTTATTGATGGAATTGAAATAGCTAAGTCAGACTTACAAGTGGCTATCATTAGTTCAAGAAAATGACTTGGTCTCAAATATGTGTGTATCCTCTTTCAGTCATATTGTTTAACCCTTAATTCTCTCCTGACCAAATTCTTTGTTTAAATATATGTTTTAAATTAATGGAATGCATGCTGAATCATTGAGTGTGTCTCAACAGAGTGTGTCACTCTTGATTCTGTGGGAGTGTGGGAGTAGAATTATTTAGACATTTGTTGTTGTTGTTAGGTGCCATTGAGTTGCTACTGACTCATAGCGATCTTATGCACAGCAGAATGAAACACTGCCCGATCCTGGGCCAAACTCACTATTACTGACACACTTGAGCCCATTGATGCTGCACTTGGCCAGTCCATCAGCTGAGAGTCTTCTTCTTTTTCTCTGACCCTCTACCTTACCAAACATGACATCCTTCTCCAGCACCTGGTCCCTCCTGACATTATGTCCGAAGTATGAGAGACGAAGTTTGGCCATGCTGGCCTCCTAGAAGTACTCTGGCTGCACTTCTTCAAACATAGATCTGTTGGATCTTTTGGAAGCCCATGAGAGTTTCAATATTCTCCTCCAACACCATAACTCAAAATCACCAATTCTTCCATGAGTGTTGATAGTTGATCCAAAAAGAAAGAAGTCCTTGACAATTTCAGTCTTTTCTCCATTGATAACAATGTTGTTTATTGGTCCACTGGCAAGAATTTTTGTTTTCTTTACATTGAGATGCAATCCATACCAAAGGCTCTTTGATCTTAATCAAGCCTTAAATATTTTAAGTCTTCTTCGCTTTCATCAAGCAAGTTTGTATCATCTGCATATCACAGATTGTTAGTGAGTCTTCCTCCAATCCTGATGCCATGTTTTTCTTCATAAAACCCAGCTTCTCGGATTATTTGCT
>NW_006408593.1:2297481-2298574 GCF_000296735.1 Chrysochloris asiatica | reverse complement strand
GGAGGGGATTGGAACCATGGTAATGAAACGATATATGATGGAATGAAGGTAAAACTGAAGTTCTCTCATGTAAAATATCATATAATTCACAATAAAACATGAAGAAAAAAAAAGCATTGGGACATATTTCCTACATATATTTGAAATGCAAAAATAAATGGAATAAGCTTGAAGACAATTATAAAGACACCTATAAAGATTTAATTTAGGATGCAAGAATGAACTACTTATGCATCAGAGTTCTTCAGCAGAGAACCAGGTTATGCCAAGATAAGTATGTATGTTTGTCATATTTCTTAAGGTTGAAAAGAATTAATCATGCTCTAGTTACCTATGGTAAGATAATTTTATTTGTAAATATCCATGGAGATAATAAGGAAAATAAGGACACTGCAAAGTCAAATTTCCCAGAAAAAAAAGGTGCCACAAAGATCTAAGCATGGTTTATGTTTAAACAGTAGCTCACATCCCAGACAGAAAGCCTCCATGGAAGCTTACTTCCCTCCTGTGGCATTATAGCAGTTCCACTATTCTCTGTTCTTGTTTCTGCTATTTCTATTGCACTTGATGATTTTTTAAAAAGTTTTTATTGTGAGTTGAGTGAAAGACTTACAGGCAGATCATCAATTTTACATTGAACAAATCATATACTTTGGCTCATTACAATGATGATGATCCCTTCCATGTACTATAAGTTAGAATATTTCTCTGTATTCATGTTAGCTCTCTTTTTCTTTTTTTTTTTTTCCATCACTCAGGCATATGTAGTAATTTAAACCAGGAAAGGGCACATTCTGCAAGCCTGCCTCCTGGCCACCAGCTCTTAGTCCCTCTCTTCCCATGAATCTAGAATCCTCAACACTGCTCCCTCTCTCCATGTCCCCATCTCTGCCTCCATCTCTGGTGTCGTTGATTCTCTGGAGAGGGTTCTGCATTCCGCTAGTGCTCTTCTCCCTTCATGGTCCTAGGCTCAATGGACTTAATAATCAGAACTTGACTTATTGTTGTGAAGTGCCGTCGAGTTGGTGCCAACCCATAGTGGCCCTGTATAGGGTTTCTAAGGAGCAGCTGGTGAGCTTGAACCACCGACCTT
>NW_006408593.1:2291558-2297381 GCF_000296735.1 Chrysochloris asiatica | reverse complement strand
CCATCAACTTCTAGATTCTTGTTTTGCCAACACCTTCAATGAACCTTGGACTTCCTCCTTCAGTATCATTGGCTCTTGATCATATGCTACCTCTTGAAATGGTTGAACATCAACCATTATGTCCATTTGTAATTCTGAACTCTGGGGATAGGATTGTTGGGATGTATCTATCTCATGAGTTTTGGGGCCACATTTTTTTCTGTGAATTCCTTACAGATTAGTTGGACATATATGTCACTTCAGGATACACCAAATGTACTACCTCATACAACACTTTGTAAAAACAGTAATTTGTGGCACACCCCCAGTTCTTCAAACAGTTAAGCAGAGCTCTCCTGATGGTTACAGGCACTGTCTGTGGAAAAGCAGCTACCCAATAAATCCCAGAGGAGGAAAATATAGATGGGTGCTATGCATTCCTTGGAGTTTTTGTGCATCCCTGCGGGTTAATGTGCTAGACTCCAAAGTCAGTTTGAACAACAAGGTAGGCAATTCAAGCTCACCAGTTGCTCCCAGGAAACCCTATCTAGCTAGGGTTGTTATGAGTCAGATCTGACACAACGGCACTTAACAACAACAGCATGCATTCCTTGGGTCATTAAGAGGTTAATTTGTCAAATTCTGCATTAAAACAACCACCAAATAACATGTAGACATTGTTATGGTTGAATGTTTACTCTGTAAATAAATGTTGGAATCCTAACCTTTATACTTACGGGTGTCATGTCTTTAGAAATAAGGTTTTCTTTGCTAAGTTAATGCTACCATATCTGTGCAGAGTGTGACTAAATTGTAATCACTACGTATAAAAAGGGAAGATGAAAAATAGAAATACAAGTAACAAACTTTTACCAACCACCCAATTTATAAAACAATAGTATTACCATTATCTTTCTGTGTCATGCTGATCATAGCTCCTCCCTACTTCACTTAAAAGTAATAACTAACTTGAACCACATACAATTGTGAATCTAATTAGTATTTTGGTTCTAATTATATTTTTGAACTTATGTAAGTAAAATCACATTAGAAAAATACAGGCAGATTAGACACAGAATCCATGTGAGGATCATTTTAAGTCAGAGGTATGCCCCAAGCTATTGACAAGGAAGGGATAGACCAAGTAGGGTTCTTGGTTTGCATTTTGAGCCTCCAGAACTGTGTGAAAGAAAGCTCTATTTTCTTTTTATTTGTTTTAAAATCACTCATGGTATTTGTGTTATAGCAGCCCAGGGTAGGTGGTGAAATAGTTAATATGCTTCACTATTAACTGAAATGTTGGAGATTTCTTTCTACCCAGAGGTGCCTTGGGGAAAAGGTTTGGTGATTTATTTCATAAAAATTGGCCTCTGAAAGCCTTACAGAGAATGGGTCTATTCAGACACATACAGGTTCTTCATGAGAGAGAATTGTCTTACTGGAACTATTTATTAAGCAGTAACACAGACATCTCCTTACCTTTCATGTTGCATCATTCACTAACACCTGACTTGATTAGTCTTCTGAAGTTACATTGGCTTTCCTTTTTTCTAACATACTGCCTCTAGTGCCTCATGCCTTTGTACTATACCTACTCCTTGGACAGTTCTTTAATCCCTACGTGGTTGATACCATCATGCCATTCATTTCTCAGTCCCAATGCGTTATTTCTCTGATTTCTCTCTCTAGCATCCATGCTATCTTCTAGTCATTTCCAATACAAAACCTGTATCCATTTTCTATTGATGTGTACTAGATCATCCTAAAATTTAGAAGCATAAACCAACAGTTATATGTTTTTATCCATAAATCTATGAGCCACCTGAGTAATTCTGTTCATGTAGACCAGGTAGGTTCAGATGATCTTGCTTATGCTTTTACCTGTATCAGCTGGTAAGTTGGCTTGAGGTTGACTATTCTAGGATGCTCCATGCATATGTCTGGTTTTTAGCTATCCTGATTAGCTGGTCATCAGATACATTTCTCATTATCCAACAGGTTACTAAAAGTTTATCCAAAAGAACTATTGGAAGCACACAAGGGCTTCCAAGTACACATGGCCTAGTCAAAGTGCTGGCATTTCATATTCTAGCATCAGAACAAATCACACAGCCAACTCAGATTCAAAGGATGGTCAAATACTTGTGTGACAGTTTTGTGTCATTTCTCAACCTCACTGGGTCAGGTTCCCAATGGTTTGGCAGCAGAGATGTTGTTATCCCCAAAGAGATGTAGTTATCAGTGGTATCTGTGGTGGTTGTTTTTAAGTGTCATGAAATTGGTTCTGACTCATAGTGATCCAGTATAGGGTTTCCAAGGAGTGACTGGCTGGTGGGTCTGAACCCCTGGCTTTCTAGCCAACTGTGCAATGCAGTGATTATCCTACAGCACCACTTAACTCTATGATGAGTTCTACTTGGATATCTTATCTATTGATGAGAGGAAATGAAAAATCATATTGCAAAGATCATTTATATAGAAAGAGCTATAGAACTGGGACTTTTTGTTTCTTTTTTTTTTTTTTTTTTGCATAAAATCCATGGCACTACCTAATCTTATTTCCTTATTATTATCACTGCTTGAAGTTATAGATTTTTTCATTTAAATGTTTTAGTTATCTATTTTTCTTCACATGTATTTAAACTCCATGAGGAGTTGAACCTTTTTTTGATGTTTTATCATTCTAGTATCTACAGGACTTAAAGCATTGCATATGAGGTGTTTAATAATAAATATTTCTAATGATGAAGTAGATGAATGAACTCCTTAGTACTACACATTTGAACCCTTCTCTACCAGCTGTTCTGTGGAAGAAAATATGAGGCTTTCTGCTCCTGTAAAGATTCACAGCCTCGGAAACCCTGTACAGGGTAGCTATGAGTCAGAACTGACTCCACGGCACATTAACAACAACAGCAATGTTTATTGATACTTGGTCATTATGTTACAGATACTCAATCCCGCTTGAACAGTTAAAACATAAAATTTTCACACACTAGAATGCTATTTCCACAGATAAAATAGAGTATGAAAGCAAATACAAATATGTAAACATTTCTCATTACACTCAGGAAGCTTGCAATTTGTCAATTTTTTTTTTTATTTTCATTAAGTCCCTGAGCAAAGATTTATTTTTATACGATATATAGTTGTCCCTGATCAGAATTTGAGAAACTTAGAAAAAAATAACTCAGTGAGTGAATGAGTCATTAGTTCACGAAGCACAAACCAAACATGGCATCCTCAAAAGAGCTGAAGCTTCAAAAGGTGTTTTGATGACAATCAGAGGTGGTTCAGCAATGTGGGAAACTCAGATATTTATTTCTTAGCAATTGCATGGGAAAAAGAGACGGTCACTCCTGTACTTAAGAGCTAAATTGTGTAAAATGTTATTTTAGGTGTTTTATAGATTTTATTTCCTCCTTATAAGAAAAATATAAATATTTTTATACTAATTTTGAAGATATGACATTAAGATAAGTTTTTTTTTGCCAAAGACTAGCTAGAAAGCGTAAAAAAGCATCTAATCCCAAAGCCTCCTCTTCCATCATGTTCTAAGAACAGGAAAGTTATCCTAGAAATAGTAAGCTACATTAAAAAGATTAATTTATTTCTTGCTATGAAGGGGGAATCTCTCTAGCGGAATAAACAACCAGTCAGATATTAAATAATAACCCAAGAGATATGGATAAATAGCCTGTTCAAATGGAGGCAGAATTAAAAAGAGTATAGTTATTTGGATCAATAAAATCAGTATGAAGCATATTATTAGTCATAAAATTAACCCCATTGTTTGGCATGTTAATAGCCTGAAACCTCCCTTTAGGGATCAGGGATAAGGCACCAACTAGAAATATTCTTTTTAATTATGCTAATCAAAAGGAGATAAATAAGGAATACAGGGAATTTCTGAGAACTAATTTATTGCAATCTAAAAGAAACCTAGATAAAAGAGTGCATTGTGACATCATTCAAATTGCAAAGCAATATAAGACAAAGATGATAACACAAGCAGTGTCTTTAGCCCAGGATAGAATAGGAACAGCAATGATCTCTACCAGCATTTCTCAAAATCTAATATGTATAAAGATCACCAAGAGGAGCATGTTACAATGTAGGAGATTTGGTGTGGGCCCCCAAATTCTCCTCTTGGAACAAAATTCATGTGAAGCAAATGTTGTTGGTTCAAAGAACACACTTTGAGTCTCAAGGATTAAGTTATGAAAAAATGAATTTTAGTAATCTTATAATAAGGACATCATGATTGATAAAAAGGAGAGTCTGTGAAAAAGAGGAAGCTTTCCCATGAGATTGATTCAGTGGCAGCAACAATGTACTCAAACATAACAATAATTGTGAGGATCGTGCAGGACTTCACAGTATTTTATTTGTTGTACATAGTGTCAATATGAGTTAGAACTGTCTCCATAACACCTAACAGCAATAACAAATAAATGAAAAGAATTCGCTCATAATTGAAAATTTCTGTATTTCTGTGTCTCACACACAGAGACATACACACAATTTTCTCTTTCACATACATAGAAATACATATCTGTCCTTTTTCAAAATATGTGCTAAAATATGCAGTTGAACTGCATCAGGAACATAACTGAAATAATATTTACAACAATACAAAGAATTGAAATAGGTAACTGAACCAATTCTCAACTATTTAGAAAATATAAAAGTCAAAGTGTTAACTTTCTTTGTTGGTAATTAGTATGTATAGTGTTCATTGATATACATTGATTAGTCACAAAAGAATTTTATTTCATTGAATGAGCATGCTTGACTGAAAATTTTTATATGAACAGTTCTAGACTGGGTATGAGTTAAAGGTTAATGCCTATAGAAGATTCTGCCTTCTTGTTATAAATAAATGTCTTAAACTTTCTCCTCTATTTATTAGAATCTAAAAGTACTAGAACAAGCTGATAGCAAATAGAGAAATTCAGGATAGTTTCAGGAAATTAGGTAATTAGCTAAAGGATCAGGAAATAAATTTGTAACACTAAAGGAACATCTTCTGATTGAAATCCAAGGCAACAAGCACTAATAATTCTACATGAAATATTGTTTTAAGAAGCATTTGGGAAGATGAAGGTGTAGTGAAGGTAACTGTCAGCAATAACTCAGAATTCCAGGCAAAAAAGAGGCAGGACAGAGCTCCAAAACTTGGACCCACCGAGATAGGAATAGTTTAAAGGTTTAAAGGCTTGTAGCCTGTGGAATTTGGAGTTGAAGTAAAAATCACGTACTTTTGAATCTGCCGGCCGGTCTAAGAGGCCTGAGCCAACATCCTGGGTGAGAACAAGCAGCAGGACGAAATAGGGGCCGCAGAGACACCACGGAAACATGCTGCAGGAACCTTGGGGAAAAAAAAGGTGCACACTATACTTTGCCAATTTTGCATGGTTCTGATTTTATTTTTTTCTTTGGTGTCGGGTAATTGGTGCACTCATTGTTTGCCCACCCAGAGGTAGGGGCTTAACCGAGTGGTCATGACCCACCCTCACCGCTGGTGGTTTCTTCTGCCAGGAACCAACACACTCAGCCCAAGCTGAGACGTGGATGTGCATCCCATTTGGTTTGTGTTTTTTCACTGGTTTGAGAGGAGTCCCAGTGTAGCGCTGTAGGTTAAGGCGCCAAATTATAAAGCCTTTTGAACTTCAAGGTCGGTGGTTGAAGCTCATCAGCTGCTCCTTGGAAACCCTATACAGGGTTGCTACAGGTTGGAATTGACTCCACAGCACCTAACAACAGGGAGAGGATGCCAGAAGTGACTGAAAGAGAGTTAACATTAAAGACATACTTATATTAAGCTACAGATTTTTTTTTTTT
>NW_006408593.1:2278950-2283363 GCF_000296735.1 Chrysochloris asiatica | reverse complement strand
ATATATATATAAAGGAAATGAGGGTAAATTTGACCTATATTCATGGATATAGTAGTTCAAAATACCAACAGAGAAGGAAGGCGTCTTCACATCAATTATCAATGCTGTCTTCTCTGTATACAGGATAAATAGGGATGGGCAACTTAGACATTGGCTACCTAAAATGAGGGGGCAATAAATACACAGAGTGACTGGCTTACAAGTTTTCAAGAGGGAGTTTAGTTTAAGAATATGGGGGGAAAGAAAGAGTCCCCACTGAATAGTTTTCATTTTGTCTAGATGGGTTTGGTGAAAAGAGATGGGGATAAGATTCTTATAATTCAATAGTGAGTAATTGTTATCATGACTAATTGAGACTGTCACAATTGTAAAATTAGAAATTTTGTAACAAAAATGGGGGAGTAGTTATTTTTTCCAATTTTTTATTGTGAATTGGGTAAAGATTTATAGAACAAATCAGTTTTCTAGTCAACAATTTCTACACATTTTTTTTTTCATGTTATTTGAGAAAGGGAAAAGATTTCATGTTGACCAGAAACTACCAGTGGTTATATGGGAGAAAGATGAGGCTTTCAGATTCTGTAAAGATTTACAGCCTTGGGAACCTTATACAGGGTCGCTATGAGTTGGAACCATCTCCACAGCACATAATCACCACCACTACGTGTGATATCATTATGATGAAGCTTAATTATCCTGCTTGGTTATTAGTGAGGCTACTGACAAGTCTATCAATCAATAGCCCTCAGGGCATATGCTCACTTTTGGTCTAATAAGCAAAAATGAGAAGGTATTTGATTACCTGTCCTCAGAAGAGACTGTGGGTATGAGAGGAATGAGAACACACTCAAAGCATATAAAACTGGTCTGCCATACACTATTTAAAGATTGCCCTTTGAGATCTTAAAAAACAATGTTACTTACAACAACAACAAAATCCTGCAATAATGTGTAGACTCTAAAGGGAATAAAGAAAGTAAGATTGTATTTACATACGTTCCAACTTTAATTCAATTATTGTAAAATTAAATTACAAGACTGAGTTCATAAAAGAAAATATGATAAAAGGATCTAACTGAAAGTTTTTGTTGTTTCATGAAGGTAAACATTTATTGTTATGTGTGGAAACTAAATCCACAAGCCAAACACCTTTCCATTGTGTTGGTTCTGATTTATAGTGACCCCATGGAACAAACTAGAACTACCCCATAAGGTTTCCACTATGGCTGAAAATACCATATCTTTATTCCACAAAGGGACTGGTGGATTCGAACCCTACCCTTGGTTAGCAGCTGAGCACTTAATTATTGTGGCACAAGAATTCTTTAGATATATTCCTGAATGGAAATCATATAGATTAGCTTTCTGTCTATTGGCAAGTATTGTGGATTGAATTGTGTCCTTTAAAATATGTGGGGACTCCTGGTGTGTTGTAAGATAAGCACTGGACTGTGTACCACATGGTTGGCAGTTCAAACTCCTTGAAAACCCTGTACATGATCATTATGAGTCAGAAGGCACTTAACAACAACAACAAAATGTGTGTTGTAAATTCTAACTTCTATGCCTAGAGTTATAATCCCATTTTGAATTGAGTTTCTTCGTTATGTTAATTAGGAGGGATTGGTATAGGGTATATCTTGACTCAATCTCTTTTGAAATATAAAAGAGATAAAACAAGCAGAAAGACAGAAATTAAGAAAGAGAGATGGCAAGCAACTTGTAGATAACCCAGGAGCAGAAACGCAAAAGAGAGAAGGCCCTGCCTCCAGAGCTGACAGAGAAAAAAAAGTTTTCTTCTACCACAAGGGGAAATTTGGACTTGTAACTTCCTAATTGTGAGGAAATGAATTTCTCTTTGTTAAAGATACCCACTTGTATTTCTGTTATAGCATTTATTTTTCAGTGTCATCAAGTCAGTTCCAACTCAGAGTGACCCTGTATTGGGTTTCCAAAGAGTGGCTGGTGGGTTTGAGCAGCTGACTTTGAGGTTCAAACTGACCTTTTAATCCAGTGCTCATCCTACAGTGCCACAGAACTCTTGAAAACTCAGTTGCCAAATCTATGAAATAAGAATAATCAAAGTCTTTGTTGATTTTATATTTTTGAGGACTTCATGAAACACATAAAATATATATATATATCCAGTATAATACCTAGTACACAAGAGGCACTCAATATATGTTATTCAATTTATCATGCCTGATCCCACATAAGGAGGTGGTGTTTAGATGCCGCTGGGTAGCTTCTGATTCATAGCAGGCCTGGATAGGGCTTTTGTGGTGTAAATCTTTACAGGAGCAGAAAGCCTCATCTTTCCAATGTAGAGCGATTGGTAGATTCAAACTGCTGACCTTGCAGCTAGCCATTCAACTGGTAACCCACTACACCACCTGGATCCTTACCAAAGGAAGAAACAAAGCTAATTAAGAATGCTTCTGTGAAATAATAATGCTTTTGGACATCTAATTTAAGTGTTAAATATCTAACCATCTCTTTAATTTAGAGATAAAAGCAAGATTACCTGACTAAACCAGATGTCCTTCTCTCTTAGAACATTATTCCCCTTAGCTGATTGTGTACATAAAAAGTATACATGCTTTAACCAATCAGAAAAGTATTTTCCCCCTACAAAAAACATTATCTACTATGTTACTTACATAATGAAAGCTGGTGGTAACAATTCTTACCCTATTATTTGTCAGAACAATATCATAAAATAAGAAATAAAAGCTGCAGAAAACACTAATGTTAAAGGAGCAAATCATCTCAAACAGAGCTGCTTACGATTTAAAGATAGAAGAGGGCAATTATAAAGGTGGAGCACACACGGGGGCAGGAGCTCCTTAAAATAAAATCAGTGTCATCCTGTCTGAGGTCTTCAGACATGCAAATCCCCACACCAAATTCATGCTTACTGTGAGGATATTAAGTAACATAATCTACCCTGAGTGCAAGTTCTTACCCGCCCTTTGATAAGATGATTTTTAAAAAGAACTTCACATTCAAATCAGAACGTAAAACATCGGAAAGCTCTAAGATTTCAAGGGCATGTCAGAAACAGAATGATCTGTGTATGTTTTATGAGAACATTTAACTTCCCAAACTGCTTATTTACGAGGGTGAGTCAAAAATTATCTGCACTCTGGATGTAGAATTCTTGTTAATCAACTTTTAGAAAAGATAAATACATCGTCTTTTGACATATGGACAAATTGAGGCACTCTTATGTAAACCACAGAACAGAGAGTAACCTGAGTAGCATCTACAAACATGTAACATGGATGCTCTGGCTCTTTTGTGTGTGTGCCTAGCTGTAAATCCTATTCCTTAATCACTTTTCCTTTATTGCGGTCTTGGATCTTAAATATATGATTCTTAAGTATCAATGAAATTTTAATGTAGTATATAATAACTGTGTGACTTTAATTTTCCTTAATAAATATATAGCCATTCTCAATTTTTGTGGAAATAAAAGGTCTGCACAGTTGTTTTTTATATTTTGGAATTCTGATAAAGATAAATGAAACCAATGGCCAGCGGTATAGATTAAATCATTCATGAATTAATCAGACATGAATTAACCCCATACAATGTCAGGCCATTTACTAAGTTTAGCTACAGAGTAACAAATTCAAAGAATAAAATAAAATAAACTTCTAGTTTAGTTAGAAAGAAATAATTAGTTATATTTCTACTTTGTTTATTTTAAGAAAGGAAAATTATGATGCATTCACTGTACATGATAGAAAAATCAAATGAGTATGTGGGTGGTTGTGTGTTTTGGATCAGAAAAGTTGAAGTGTACAGATGACCCTGGGGTGTGGCGGAGATGTCAGGATGCCCTGCCCATATTCCCCTTAAAAAATGAAGAACTTAATTTCTAAGTTGTTTGAAGGGCTGCCAGATGTCAGACCTTGCATCTTTTTTAAGCTAGAGTAAAATTGTAGAAAGTGTCAAAGGCATAGGGATAAAAATCCTTAGCTTAAGTACCATCTGCATATCCCTTTTGGTGAGTTGTTTGCACAAATCTTTAACCCATTTTTTTAAATGTTTTATTGTGAATTATATGATAGTTTACATGGGAGAACATTATTAGTTTTACATTCATTCTATTGTATATCGTTTCATTGCCATGGTTACAATCCCCTCCATGCATCATCAACCAACCAAAGGGTATACCATGCAAGCCTGCCTCCTACACACCCCCAACCCCCAGTCTTCAGCACACAGTCGCTCTCCCTCTCTGCATCGAAAGTCCCCAACTGCTCCATCGCTCCACATCATCGTCTCTGCCTCCATCTCAGGCATTGTCTCTGCCTCCATCTCAGGCATCCCGCTCTCAGCTCTTCTCTGTTGATGGTCCTAGGGATCTCCGCTCCTAGATTGGAAAGTTAATCACTCCCTTCCTTG
>NW_006408593.1:2275966-2276934 GCF_000296735.1 Chrysochloris asiatica | reverse complement strand
TGGTTAGTGACGGTGAACATTTCTTCATATGTTTGTTGGCTGCCCAGATCTCTTCCTTAGTGAAGTGTGTGTTCATATCCTGTGTCCACTTTTTAATTGGGTTATTTGTCTTTTTCTTGTAGAGGTGTTACAGTTTCCCGAATATTTTAGAAATGAGTCCTTGTCTGATGTGTCATTGCAAAAGATTTTTTCCCATTCTGTGGTTTCCTTTTTATTCTTCTGGTGAAGTCTTTTGATACATATAAGTTTTTAATTTTTAGTATGTCCCACTCATCTATTTTATCTACTTTTTTTGCGCATCTTTATCCCATTTTTAACTAAGTATTTTGTTTTCTAATTGTTGAGTTTTAATAATGTATTTTTTGGAGATGAGATAAAGGTTTTACAGACATTTTTCCCCCCGGCTGTGAATTGTCTTTTAATTGTCTTAACAGTACCATTTTGCTGAGTTGTTGTTGTTAGGTGCTATCGAGTCAGTTTCAACTTAGAGTGACCTTGTGTGCAACAGACACATTGCCTGGTCCTGCTCCATCCTCACAATTTTTCTTACACTTGAGATAATTGCTATTACTAATCCATCTCATTGGGAGTTGTCCTCTTTTTCTCTGACCCTCCACTTTACCACACATGATGTTCTGCTCCACAAAATTGTCCCTCCTGATATTATGTCCAAAGTATGATAAATGAAGTCTTACCATCCTTGCTTTTAAGTAGTACTCTGGCTGTACTTCTTCTAAAACAGACTTATTTGCTCATTTAGCAGTCCATGGTACTTTCAATATTCTTCTCCAACATCATAGTGCTAATGCACCAATTCTTCTAAGGTTTCCTTATTTATTGTCCTTTGCTGAATAGATATGTTGCTGTTGTTAGGTGCCATCGGGTTAGTACTGAGTCATATTATGTACAACAGAATGAAACATTGCCTGCTCCTGGGCCAACCTCACAATTGTTGCCACGCTTGAGCC
>NW_006408593.1:2270881-2275001 GCF_000296735.1 Chrysochloris asiatica | reverse complement strand
GAATTGGCCTTTGAACCACAAGGTCAGCAGTTCAAAATTACCAGCTGTTCCATGGGAGAAAGATGAGGCTTTCTGCTCCCGTACATATTTACAGCCTCACAAACCCTGTACAGGATTGCTATGAGTTGGAACTGAATCCATGGCACATAACCACTACCACCATTGGATTTCCAAGGAGCAGCTGGTGAGCTTGAACCACATACCTTGCAGTTCAAACAACTTTGCAGTCTGAAGCATTAGCCCACAGAACTACATCAGGACTCCAATTCAAAACCCAGGAGATATTATTTCACACTCACTAGGATTATTAAAAAATAAAATGAAGGAGAATCAAGCAAACAGACTAGAATCATACTAATATTGTAATGGATTTCTGAACATCTCCATTAGAATTTGAGTCTAGAAATCACACTAGTTTTGTAATGGCAATTTGAATTTGGAAGCACTCATCTTAAAAATCACCAGCTGTTCCGCAGGAGAAAGCTGAGGCTTTCTGCTCCCGTAAAGATTTATAGCCTCGGAAACCCTGTACAGGGTCACTATGAGTCAGAACGGACTCCATGGTACATCACAACAACAACAACAACAACAACAACAACAACAACATCTTAAAAATGTTTTTTAAATCAATGATATTTAAATCTCAATTTTGAACCCCCACTAAGAGTATCCTTGCATCCCCTACAGAGTGTTTGAAAATGCATGGATAGTTTAAGGGAACTAAGTACTATTTGTAAGGGTTTGTAAGAAGATTATTAAAACCCTTTAAAGTACTAGACAGCGATGCACAGCAAATACCAAAATGTCAATAACAACTGTTGACTGAGAATAACTAAAAAAAAAATTGTAAAAAAATTAAGTGGTTCTGAAATTTCAAGTTAATTGTACAAAATTTAGCATTCACAGGTTGGATTAAATACTAGACTTAAACCTAGCACAGATATTTTGCCTTTTCAGGAAAAAAAAAAAATGTTCTTCAGAGTAAGAAGAGGGAGAGAATTACAGGTATCTAAGTATGTGCAAAGGTTTGGTAGTAGGAAAAGTGAGGATACTCATTCAGTTGTTTTCTTAATCAAGTAGAAGTGATGAAATAATCAGAAACAATGGAGGAGTGTAGTGAAGGTTTAAAAGGGTAGAAAAATTGTGAAATAATTAACTTACAAAGTAAGCCTACAAAACAAGAACAGTAAAATTCTCGTGGAGTGTTAATTGCCAGTGTGAAGTATTAAATCATGAATTAGAAGTAAAATGAGTAGAAATTTTCTAGACTTCCTTCAATAGAATTTTACTACTTCAGGGCTAGGACTAGGGAAAGCAGATGCTGACACTAAATGTAGGCAGGATTTTAAATATATATGTATATATGTGAATAGAAAAAAAAAGAGAAAGAGGAGCAAAATAGTTAGGTTTTCTGTGGAAATATAAGGTAGGATCATTGAATCTAACCTGCAACAGGAGATAAGGGAGGTTAAGAGAAGATAAACAGTGAAATTATTACTTCACATGTTTGCTCTATTCATAGTCTTTGTAACTCCCACCAATCAACTCTTTTTCTTGATTAAAATAAGGTCTAGGTAAGAGAAGTTGCTGATAGGTTAATTTGATTCAGTTGTTAGTGAGGGTTAACAGGGTTAATTCTAATTGTTAAATCATGTGGTGCTCTCAGGTGATTCTAAAATGAACCATGTAAAAAGCAAGAGCAAGGCATCCTGCTGTATCATTAAGGAAGAAGAGAGGTTGGAGTGGAACACTTTCTTTGGACTCTGAGATTCCTTCTTGTTAAAATACCTCAACCAAGGAGACAGCACTGTGACAGAAAAGGAGCAGCAGCAGTGAACCAAGAGCCACACAGCCTTAGACAGGAGCAGTCGGCTTCCCAGCTCACTGAGTAAGTAAAGTTGTCTGCCTTTGGGCAGAAGTTTCACTTGTGGAATGGAGTGCCTCTAGACACTAAGTAGGAGGCTAGCTTTGCTTATCCATGGAGTTAAATCCTTTGGGCTGAGGCTCATAATGCAATGGAGTGTCGTTTGGGCATTTAACATCAGTACTGAAATAATTTTGTTAACATTGCTGGAGCAGGGCAGAGGCCAGACCAATGGACTGGGGTCCAGAAAGAAATCTAGGCATAGCTAAAATGAGGCAATCCTGACTGGCAGAACTATGCTCTTGTAATTCTGGCTCTAAATTGTAACCTGTTTACTTCACAAACAAACCCCATCATAGTGAATATTGCATCTGAGTTCATTGTGAATATTGTATCTGCGTTCTTTGTGGCCGCTGCAATGAATTATCAAACCCAACTGAGACATAGTGTTGGAAGAGGGATGGTTACTGTCAGAATTGTTAAAGGAAAAAAGAGGGTGATGTCACATCTGACCTCAGCCTCCATAGGAATAGACTAGGTCTTGAATTGATGAGTTTGGTTCTCCTTGCCCATGTGAAGTCAGTAGAAGCAGCTGACATAGCTTCTAAGTCCTTTTTACAGACTGGTAGGGAAGAATGAGGAACTAATTTATAAAGCTTATACTTTTAATGTCTTGAGGTCAGAGAATAAAGAACATTTGAGGAACCAACAATCAGATATAAAGGGTGGGCTATTTGAAACTGAGGCCTGTCAAATCTACTTATTTGAATATTAGAATGCGTTTTTGAGATACATTCAGAGAATGATATACAGGGATGATGAGATCAATAAATGAGAATGCTTTGAAAATAACACAAACCTAATCTTGTAGGTCTGTGGTACAAAGAGTTTGTGGAAATATTGTTTTGAGAGGGCAACAGGAAAACTGGTGTCTCTAAGGTTCAGTGAGACTCCATTTAAAGCAAAGTGATAAAGGATCCATTCTCAGAAGGGAAACAAGGGATTTGGTATCCACAGAGTAAATTACCACAAAGTTCCAGTGGAAGGGATAAGAGATGACATGGAACTGGGTCTAAGTGGTTGTTGTTGTTAAGTGCCATTAAGTCAGTTCCTAACCATAGTGACTCTGTAACTCTGTGTAGGATTCCCAAGGAGTGGCTGGTGAGCTTGAACCGCAGACCTTGCGGTTTAAAGCAAACTTGCAGTCAGGTGCATTAACCCACAGCACCACACCAAGACACCTGAACTAAATGATGATGGTGGTGGTGTTGTGCCGTGGAGTTGGTGCTGACTCATAGTAACCCTGTGTAGGGTTTCGGAGGCTGTAAAGCTTTACGGGAGCAGAAAGTCTCATCTTTCTCCTGTGGAACCGCTGGTAGTTTTGAATTGCTGACCTTGAGATTAGCAGGCCAACTCGTAATCACTATGCTACCAGTGCGCGTTGATATAAGTTGTTGTTGTTATTGTTATGTGCCGTGGAGTCAGTTTCTGAGGCGGTAAATCTTTATGGGAGCAGAAAGTCTCATCTTTCTCCCGCAGAACGGCTGGTAGTTTCAAATTGCTGACCTTGCGGCTCGCAGCCCGATTCGTAACCACTATGCTACCAGAGCGCATTGATCTAAGTGGTAGAACAGTATGGGAATGAGAGGCTGAAGTTTATTTGACTTTTGGCAATGAATACGATAGCAGGAATGTGAGTGATACGGGATTATTATAGAAGGGTCGTTTTCGAGGGTCTTTGCACATTTAGTTATAATATTTTACTTAGTTTTCTCAAACTGACCTTTGAAATTTTCTGTTCAGGTCTTGTACCTTCTCACTCTTCCATTTGTTTTAGAATCTCTATGCTGGAGAGCAAGTTTCAGAGTTTCTCCTGACATCCATTTTGGTCTTTACCTTGTTTGCTTTCTTATTGACCTTTTGCTTTCTTTCTGTATGATGCTCTTGATGTCATCCCACAACTTTTCTGGTCTTCAGTGTTTATTGTCTAATGCATCAAATCTGTTCTTCAGATGATCTCTAAATTTAGGTGGGATATAGTCAAAATAATATTTTGGCTTTCGTGGGCTTGTTTTAATTTTCTTCAGCTTCAGTCTGAATTTGCATATGAGTAATTGATGGTCTGTTCCGCAGCCTGCCCCTGGCCTTGTTTTGACAGATGATATGGAGCTTTTCCACCATGTCTTTCCACAGATGTAGTCAATTTGATTTCTGTATAAGGAGCTCTGGTAGCATAGTGGTTACGAATCGGGCTGC
>NW_006408593.1:2236691-2270614 GCF_000296735.1 Chrysochloris asiatica | reverse complement strand
AATTGATTCATTTGGGTTATGGTATTGAAGGAGAATATTGAAAGTACCATGGATGGCCAAAAGAACAAACAGATCTGTGTTAGAAGTGCAGCCAGAGTGTTCCTTGGAAGCCAGGATGGCTAGGCTTTCTCTTTCATACTTCAGACATATTATCAGGAGGGACCAGTCATTGGAGAAGGCTATCATGTTTGGTAAATTGAAGGGTCAGAGAAAAGGGGGAAGACCCCCAATGAGAAGAATTGGCACAGTGGCATCAGCGAAGGGCTCAGGTGTAGCAATGATTGTGAGGTAGGCTCAGGACCCGGCAGTGTTTATTCTGTTGTGGATAGTGTCGCTATGAGTCAGTACTAATTTGATGGCGCCTAGCAACAATAACAGCATTACAGAGAGATGATCACAGAGGGACTCTTACGGAAGGACTGTTACAGGGAGGGACTGTTACGAAGGGATTATTTTAAATGACCTTTAAGTTGACTTAATGGTTCTCTAAGTGGAAGGAGTCCTAGTGTGGTACTGTAGGATAAGCACTGGAATGGAGGTAGTATTGAACCTCAAGGTAGAGGTTCAAACCAGCCAGCCGCTCCTTGGAAACCCTATATAGGGTCACTGTGAGTTGGAATTTACTGGACGGCACTTATGAGCAACAAAATAAGCTGAAGGTGAATCACAAGACCTACTGTGATTCAATAAAATTTCCTTAATGGTATCATGTTTCATGGGAAAATATATACCAATATGAAGGTCATATATTTTGGTATCATACTAAGGCACTCATTTACTGGTAGTATAGCTATACATTTACTACTTCAGTATTTTGTTTTGTCAAGGAAAAATATTGTATAGTGTTTAAAAATATAGTTTGTAGACACAGACATATATATCTAGGTTCAAATCCAGATCCTCTTGCTCTCTGTGTCTTTTTTGTTACTACCTATGTGGTCTTTGGAGTCCTGGTATAGCACTGTGGGGTAATGTGCTGGAGTGCAAAATCAGTTTGAACCACAAGTTTAGTGGTTCAAGCTCACCAGCCGCTCCTCAGAAATCCAATGTAAGGTTGCTATGAGTTGGAACCGACTCAACGGCACATAACAACAACAACAATGTGGTCTTCAGCAAAGTGCTCTAATTCAGTGTTAGTTTTCTTAGTTTTGTATAATGGAGGTATGAGTATGTCTCTCATATGAGTCATTTATAAGTATTAGCAACGTGTCTGGCATATAGCAAGACAACAGTGATACTGGGACTATTCTTATTTCTATCACTTTAAATTCAAATGAACTAACTCTGGATTATCTTATCCATTTGCAACCTTTTCCATTCTAGACTTTAGAGATGCAAAATTTAAAGATTTCTTTCCTTTTTATTCCCCCATTATAGAAGTGCATTGTATAAGTAATTAAATCTCTCCATTAGACCCCAGGAGGTTTATACTTAATATGTGTGCTTCAGCCTATAATATATTTTTTTAAATCTATTTCATCTCATTTTTCCCACAATTTGCCTGAATATATCCTCCTCCTCATTTTTTTTTTTTTTAACCATATGAAAGCTTACAGCTCCTTTCTTCATTATCCAATGATCTAGCTGCAAGTAAATTCAGGAGAATCTATACACCAGAAATTACATAAGAGTTTAAAAATATTTCATTACGTATAGCTAATTCAATTATAAACAGATATTTAAACAGAAATATAACTACTGGAATAAACAACTTACATTCTGGTTTGTTATACTGTGATGGCTTGTGTGCTACTTACTATCACAATGATGCTGGAGGTTATACCACTGGTATTTCAAATACCAGCCAGGTGACCCATGATGGACAGATTATAGTGGAGCTTTTAGACTACAGTGGATTTGGGTGAAGGGCCTTGCTATTAGCTTGTATGAAAATTGACCAAGGAAAGCCCTAAGAATAGCAATGAAACTTTGGTATACTATTTGAAGATGAGCCCCTTAGGTTGAAAGGCGCTCAAAATATGATGGGGGAAGAGTTCAGCATAGAGTCAACCTTGATGATGTGGATGGAATCAAGTTTACTGGAACTTAATTTAATGATGTTCTAACATCCACTAGTAACTGGAATATGGATTGTAGGAAATATGAATTGAGAAAAATTTCAAGTTGTCAGAAATGAATTGGAATAATTGAAGGCTCATATTGTAGGCATTAGTGAGACGAAATGGACTGATATTGGTTAATTAAAATAGGACAATCATATAATCTATGCTGGGAATAAAAATTGAACAGGACAGTGTTGCATTCATTGTCCAGAAGAGCAGTTCAAGATTTATCATGAATTAATAATGCCTGTCAGTAGCAGGATCATATTCATACACATGCAAGAAATACCTGTTAATACAACTTTTATCCAAATGTATGCATCAACAAGGAATGCCAATGATGAAACTATCACAACCTTCTGAAGGCTGAAATTGATCAAACATGCAGCAAAAATACACTATTACTTAATAGTGATTGGAATGTGAAAATTGGAAACAGAAGAATCAGTAGTTGGAAAATATGGCATGGGTTAAAAACCACACCAGAGATTGAATAATAGAATTTTGTAAGACTAGTGCCCATTGTGGTGTCCTGGTGTGGTGCTGTGGATTAATGCATCAGGCTGTAAAGCTATTTGAACTTCAAGGTCGGCAGTTCAAGTTTACCCAGCTACTCCTTGGAAACCCTAAACAGGGTTGCTATGGGTCTGAATCGACTCGATGGTACTTAACAACAACAACAACAATGCCCATTGTTAGAAAATCTTTTTTCAACAACATAGTGACTGTGCACTTGGAAATCACCAGATGGAAAACACAGAAGTCAAGTTTCTTACATATGTGGAGACATATAATGGAGGTCAATATCATTGATCAGTATTAGGCCAAGTGCTGGCTTGTAAAAGACCATCAGTTGCCTTTATAACAGTTCAGTTTGAAGCTCAAGAACATTTAAATGAATTTACAAGAGCCTAGGAATAACAATTAATGCATTCCACCTGTATTTAGAGACACATTGAAACTAATTCCCAAGAAATGATGAAATAAAGAACTGAAAATATTTTAAAGGGCAGCTACAGAAGGCAAAGGGAGCTTTGGTAGCATAGTGGTTATGAATCAGGCTGCTAACCGCAAGATCAGCAGTTCGAAACTACCAGCTATTCTGCAGAGGCAGCCTCCGAAACTCTGTATAGGGTCGCTATAAGTCAGATCAAAACAAAAGGGAAAAACAAGTTCAACATTTTTCAGGCTAAAAGAATTACAGAAAAAAATCCAAGCCTCAACTTACAATATTGAAAGATTCTATAGGCAAAAATATGGAATGATGCCGAAAATGTCAAAAGAAGCTAGAAGGAATGCACAGTCTAATAAAATAATTGGTCAACATTGAATTGTTTCAGAAAGTAGTATATGATCAAGAACCAATAATATTAAAATTAGCCTAGGCTGCACTGAAAGCATTAGGGATAAACAAGACTTCAGGAATGGATGGAGTATCAATGGAGATACGCCAACAAATAAATGCAATGCTGAGAGACTTACTTGCCTATGACAAGAAATTTGGAAGACAACTATTTGGCCATCAGACTGGAATAAATCAATATTTGTATCTATTTCAAAGAAAGATGATTTAGCAGAATGTGGAAATATCAAACAATATTATTAATATTACACACAAATTTCTGCTGAACATAATTTAAAATGGTTACAGCAATGCATCAACAGGGAAGTGCCAGAAATTCAGGCTATAAGAGATATCATTACTGATGATATACAGACTTTGGCTAGAAGTAGAGAATAGTAGAAACATGTTCACCTGTGTTGTACAGACTATTCAAAGGCATTTGACTGCATGGGGCATAACATACGGATTACTATAGATAATGGGAATCCCAGAACACATAATTGTGTTTATGTAGAGCCTGTACATCGACCATAAAATAGTCATTCAAACAAAACAAGGAAATTCTGTATAGTTTAAAATTAGGAAAGTTGTGCATCAGGATTGTAATCTTTTACAGTATGTGTTTAGTCTGTTTGCTGAGCAAATAATCTGAGAAACTGGAATATATGGAGGACACAAAATCAGAACTGAAGGTAGACTTAATTAACAAACTGTGGTATACAGATCACAAGACTTTTTAAATGTTGAAAGTGAAGAGACTTGGTGCGCTGATGAAGATCAAAGACTCTACCTTCTATATGAATTAGATTACAACATAAAAAAGAATCCTCTTAACTGGATCTTTATAAAACTTCATGATAAAGGGAAAAAAAGGATTGCAATTGTCAAGTGTTTCTTTTTACTTGAATCCACAATCAATGCCCATGGAAACAGCAGTCAAGAAATCAAATGATGTGTTACACTGGGCACATCCACTGCAAAAGACCTCTTTAAGGTTTCGAAAAGCATGGCTATCACTTCAAGGATAAAGGTGCACCCAAGCTGTGGTATTGTAAATATATTAACTCATATGCATGCAGCAGTTGGATAATGGATAAGGAAGACTGAAGAAGAACTGATGTCTTTGAATTATGGTGCTGGCAAAGAATATTGAGTGTATCATTAACTGTCAGGAAAACAAATAAATCTGTCTTGAAAGCACAGTCAGCTCCATAGTAGTGAAGATGGTGAGACTGTCTCATGTACTTTTGACAGTATTTTATCAGGAGGGAACAATCTCTAAAGGACATCATGCTTGATAAAGTAGAGGATAAATGAAAAAGAGGAATTCCCCCAACAAGACGGATTGACACATGGCTGTAACAATGGCTCAGATCTACAAGGGATGTGCAGATCTTGGAAGCATTTCATTCCATTATCCATAGGGTCCTTATGAGGCAGAACTGACTCAAGACACATAACAACAGCACAGTGATACAAAAAGCATTGAATCCAGTTGATCATTATGAGTTCCTTGTAAAACATCAGTAACTTCATGTCAATATTCCCAAACTTATTGAAATGACAGCACATTATTAATGTTATTTAAATAGATGAATGCTCTCAGTTAATAATTGAAATTATTTGAGTGGAGAAAATGACAATATGACCTTTAGAATTAGAATTTATGTTTTTTTTTTTTTTTCATAAATTGAAAAATATTTCTTGAACAACTTGTTAAATTATCATTAATAGTGCTGATGTTTCGAAGTGTCATTTTCTGAGCGTTAGAACATGCCCTGCCCACCAAAATTATTGAAAACTTTTATTATCTCACAAATCCTCTTCCCCACCAGGACTTTATGAGTTCAAATATTGTGAATGCATTTTATATTAAATATTCTATTCTTGCTGATATTTAAAACAATACTTTTGAGGTTTTAAGCAGTTGCTTTTCTTATCTTGAAAAGTAAAATACATGCTTAAAAGCAATGCTAGAGCCAAATGTCATTCCTAAAATCACTGCTGAAAAATGAAATTAAATGGTCACAAGCTGTTGTTAAAAGTGTTTATTTATTTAGTTCTGACTCATAGTAATTCTTTATTGGGTTTCTGATGAGTGTCTGGTGAGTTTGAACCATTGACTTTGCGATTCAAACCGACATTGAGGTCTGGTGCTTATCTTATGGCACCACACCAGGACTCAAGCTAGTGAATGTTTAAATACCAGATCAGATTTTTCATTTTACTTCATATCAAAATATATTTTTGCCTTCTGTAAATTAAAGGCTTTTGAGATTTGTTTTCCTTTATTCTCAGAAACAAACTGTTTTCTATAAAATTGTCTATGGAATTTTAAATAACTATTTCTAAATTGGCAGGTTATATACTTCGGGATACACATAGACTCTAAGGTCACAAATATTTGGATTTATATAAGTAATCAAGTAATTTACATAGCTATTTTATTCCTGTATTTTTGTCAATTTGTTATCTTTCATGTATCAAATGGGGTTATGAATCATACTTCATAGAGGTCTTTCAACAAAGGAATAAAAAGTCAAATACGAAGCAAAATAACTGATATAAAATAGGTGCCTATGAATTACTGTATATTTTTTCTTAACTCCTTTGTCTTATGGATTGCCTCACTTTGGATTCTATTCTCTTGACAGATACAAACACTAATGAAATATGGATTAATATCTTCAGAGTTTTTGAATGTGTACTATGAACTCGTGAAAACATTTCCCTAACAAACTCATTCCTGACTACACACTGTAACATACCAGAAACAGATATGAGATTACTTGGTTATTGAAAATCATAAAACTTTAACATACATTAAGTGATTTAGGAATTGTTCTGCGTAAAGCTCTGGTTATGGATTATTAAGATTAAATTTTCTGAACAAAGCTCATGGATAGAGAGCAGATACATTTATGCTCTTAGGTGATAAAGTCTCCCTCCTTTCTCTAGAGATTTGATTATATTCTAGAATAATAATAATATTTTCCTCATGGTAGTTGTAAGAATGGTTTGCCAGGAGCCCCTCATTAGATGAGGGTTTCCACAACTCAGCATTCACCTATGATATACATTCACTTTGAGTGTATCATCTGCCTGTGTCATCTCTGTGTTGTCCCTTAATGGGACTTAGGGGACAAAAGGAACCACTGCAACATGAAACATTTACTTCATCTCTGTTATGAGTAATGCATTGTCTAAATTTACTAAACGTATTGTTTTCTTACAAACCAAACATCAGGAACTACAGAAAGTCAGCCTTGTGCCTATCCGGCAAATTAATGATTGCTTGACTGTTTACTACACATGAACTAGGTATCTTCTCAGATGCTTCTGGATTGTTCTCACTGACAAATTATGGCATAGGACTATGAATAGCATAGATACAAATTTACAGTACAGTACTGAGAGGAAGAGAAAAACCTGGATTATAGTTCTAGCCCATCCATTTTGTTTATTATTGACTCTTGGGACGTGTTTACTTCCTAAAATTTAGAGACTTTATTGAGATAAGCGTTTAAAACATTTTAAACATAAAGATACATGAAAGTAAGAAACAATTTTCTGTCAATGTTACTATTTTTGTTATTATCAGGTAAAATTATGATTGGATATTGGTAAGCTTTTAACATTTGGCAAAAAATTGAAGTTGGTGAATATGTTTATCAAATTAAGTATTTATTATTAAAGCGTTATTAAAATTTACAAAAATAAAAAATAGATTTACAGAGGATAATAAACATAGCCAAGAATTTATTGTAAAATCCACTACTCCCAGAATATTACAGAAATATTTAATAGATGTATACTCTATGTTCCATCACTCATCTGTCAATTTCTCAAACTGTGGTGGCTTGTGCATTTCTGGAAGACTGGAAGCTATGTCAGCAGTATTTAAATGACAGCAGGGTCACCATTGTGGATGGGTGTCACCAGCACTTCCAGACTAAGACAGACTAAGAAGACGAAGAGGCAGGCCACTTCAGAAAGATTAGCCATTGAAAATTTTATAATAATAGTGTTGGCACCTTGTATGACATAGCACCAGAAAATGAGTACCTCAGGTTGGAAGGCCCTCAAAATCAGACAGAAGAATTGCCTTCACAAAGCAACATTGACACTAAAGACATGGATACAGCAAAACTTTGGGTCTTCTTTTGCTGATGTAGAACAACTCAAAATGGAAAGAAACAGCTGAAAATATCTACTGGTAATCAGAATGTGGAATCCAGGAAATCTGGAAGTAAACAATGAAGTGAAACACATAAAGATCACTATCTTAGACATTTAGTGAGCCTAAATGGCCTCATAATTGCCATTTTGAATCAGACAGTCGTATGGTGATCAAACTGTACCTGGAATGACAAATTCAACAGGAATGGAGTTGTATTCATAGTCAGCTATCTTGAAGTACAATGTTGTCTGTGATAATATTGATATGCCTAGCACTGGACTGCAAACCACAAGGTCAACACTTTGAATCCACCAACTGCTCCTCGGAAGCCCTATACAGGAACTGACTATATGGTACTTAGCAACAACAACACGGAAGACTAGTTAATACTATTATTCACTTTAGTTGTACACTGAACACTAAAACCAATGATGATGAAACTGAAAAATTCAACCATTATATTCAGTCTGAAATTGCTCAAACATATAAGAAAGATGCTTTGATAATTACTGGTGATTGAAATGTGAAAGATGGAAACAAAGAGGAAGGATTAGTGGTTGGAAAATATGGCCTTGGTGAGAGAGATGTTGCTGGGGACCATGTGATAAATTTTACAGGATCAATTTATTCACCGTAAATACTTTTTTTTTCAACAACATTTAAGGTGACTATACATGTAGAACTCACCAAATGGAATACACAGGAATCAATTTGACTACATCTGTTGAAAGACATGATGGAGATGTGCAAAATCATCAGACCAAACAAGGTCAAAGACCGACTGTGATATAGACCATCATTTTCTCCTATGGAAGTTCAAGCTGAATCTGAAGAATATTAAAACAAGTTCACAAGATCCAAAATACAACCTTGAGCATATCCCACCTGAATTTAGAGACCATCTGAAGAAGCGATTTGATGCATAGACACTAATGACTGAAGACCAGAAGAGTTATGGGATGACATCACAAACATAATACAGGAAGAAGGAAGGTCATTAAAAAGACAAGAAAGAAAGAAAGAAAAGACCCAAATATATGTCAGAAGAGGCTCTGAAACTAGCTTTTGAGCATTGAGAAGGTAAAGAGAATTGAAGAAATGAGGAAGTAAAAGAACTGAACAGAATATTTCAAAGTGCACTTCAAGAAGACAAAGTCAAGTATGATAATGAAATGTGCAAAGTTAGAAAACCAAAAGGAAGGAACGCCCTCAGCACTCCTCAAGCTGAAAGAACTGAAGAAGAAAATCAAGCCTCAAGTTTCAGTATTTAAAGATTTTTAGGGCAAAATATTGATTGATGCATGACAACAAAAAAAGATGGGAGGAAAATACAAAGTCACTGTACTAAAAACTGTTGGTCGCTGCTCAGTTATTTCCAGAGGTACCATATCATTAAGAATATATAGTAATGAAGGAAGAATTCCAAGTTTCTGTGAAGGCATCGGAAAAAATAAGACTGCAGGAATTGAGGGAGGAGTTTCTTCCACCAACTGAAATGTTTCAATAACTAGTGCAGTACAGGAGGCAATCACTCATTTATGCCAAGAAATTTGAAAGGTAACTACCTGGTCGACAGATTGAAAGGGCTTTATAGTTGTTCTCATTTCAAAGAAAGGTGACCCAGTAGAATGTGAAAATTATCAAATAATAACAAGCAAGTAAAATTTTGCCAAATATAATTTTAAAATGATTGCAGCAGTACATCAAGGGGGAGCTGCCAGAAATTCACATAGCCAACTTGAATTGAGAATAGAGCATAATACTAGGGATATGACTGCTGACTTCTGGTTGATCTTAGTCAAAAGCAGAGAATACCAAAAAGATGATTACTTGTGAAAAGCATTTGGCTGTGTGGATAATCACAAACTATAGATAACGTTGTAAAGAATAGGAATTCCAGAACGCTTATTTGAGCTCATGAGGAACCTGCACATATAGACCAAGAGGCAGTTAGAACAGAAGAAGGGCTAATAAATAGTTTAAAATCAAGAAAACAGTGTGGTAGTGTTGTGTCCTTTGACCACACTTATTCAGTCTGTTATTGTTCTTAGATGCTGTCGAGTTGGTTCTGACTCACAGTGACTCTATGGACAACAAAATGAAACATTGCCTGGTCCTGTACTAGCCTGACAAGTTTTGTTATGCTTGATCCCATTACTGCTGCCACTGTGTCAATCCATTTCATAGGAGCTCTTCCTCTATTTAGCTGACCTTCCATTTGACCAAGCATGATGTCCTTCTCTACTGACTTGTCATTCAGTATGTATGCTGAGTAAATACTCTGAGATCTAAATTATATGAAAAAAGAATGTGGCATCAGGATTGGAGGAAGTCTCATTAACAACATGTGATATATAGATGACATAAAATTGCTTGCTGGAAGCAAACCTCAATATAAAGAAACTAAAAATCCTCACAACTGAACCAATACATAGCATCATGATAAATGCAGAAAAGATTAAAGGTGTCAAAGACTTAATTTTGCTTACATATACAATCAACACGAAAATAGGAAATCAAAGGCGTTAGGCAAATCTGCTGTAAAAGACCTCTTTAAAGTGTTAAAAAGCAAAGGAGTCAGTTTAAGTACTAAGGTACGCCTGACCCAAGTCATGGTATTTTCATCATATGCATGTGGGAGCATGGAGGAACTATAGAATAAACGGTAGACTGTGAACCACAAACATGGTAGTTCAAGCCCAATGCTGCTTTGCTGGATAAAGGTATGACTGTCTGCCTGTAAAGATTCACAGCCTTGGGAACCCTATATAGGTTTGGTATGAGCTGTTACCGACTCTAGGGCAATTAACAACAACATATGCATGTGAAAGTTGTAAATGGATAAGGAAGTCCATAGAAGAATCATTTGATTTGTACAAGGTTATCGTTGTTGTTGGGTGCCATACATACTCAGACCTTATGCACAACAGAATGAAACATTGACCACTCCTGCACCAACCTCACAATCATTGTTACTCTTGAGCCTATTTCTTCTTTCACTATGTCATTCCATCTTGTTGGAGGTCTTCCTCTTTTTCGTTAACCTTCCATTTTACCAAACATAATATCTTTCTCTAGGGACTGGTCCTTTGTGTAATATGTTCAGTGTATGAGAGATGAAGTCTGGCCATCCAACCCCTAAGGGGCTAACCAGTTGTACTTCTTCCAACATAGATTTGTTTGTTCTTCTGATAGTCTATGGTACTTTCTTTTAATATTCTTCTCTAACACCATAACTCAAATGCATCAATTCTTCTATGATTTTCCTTATTCATTGTTCAACTTTCACATGCATATGAGATTACTGAAAATGCAATAGCTTGAGTCAGAACACATTAGTCCTCAAACAGATATCTTTGTGCTTCAACATTTTAAAGAGTTCTTGTGCAACAGATTTGCCTAGTGCAATATGTCATTTGATTTCTTGGCTGCCACTTCCATGTGTGTTGATGGTTGAGCCAGGCAAAATGAAGTCTTTGATGGCTTCAATCTTTTCTCCATTTACATGGATGTCATTTACTGGTTCATTTGTGAGGATTTTAATTTTATTTGCATTGAAGTGCAACCATACTGAAAGCTGTGGTTTTTGATCTTCATCAGTATTTTAAATCCTTTTTGCTTTCAGTAAGCAAGGTTGTATCATCTGCATTTCACTGGTTGTTAATGAGTCTTCCTCCACTCCTGATGCCATGTTTTTCCTCATATAACCCAGCTTTTTGGATGATTTGCTCAGCATACAGGTTGAATAAGTATGGCAAAAGAATACAACCCTGTCGAACACCTTTCCTAATTTTAAACCATTCAGGGTTCCCATGTTCTGTTCGAACAACTAACTCTTGGTTAGAACACAATTAAGTGTTCAGGAATACTTGTATTTCACAATGTTGTCCATAGCTTGTCATGAGCCACACAATCGAAAGCCTTTGCGTAGTCAATGAAGCACAGGTAAACAACTTTCTGATACTCTTTGCTTTTAAGCCAAGATCCTTCGGAAATCAGCATTCATATCCCTCGTTCCACAGTCTCTTTTGAATCCTGTCAATGTATGCTTGTAGCCATTTCTGTATTACTTTTAGTAAAGCTTTATTGTCACGGGATATCAAAGATATTGTCTGATGATTTCCGCATTCCATTAGATCACTTCTCTTTGGAATGGGCAGGAATACAGATCTCTTCCAACCAGTTGGCCAGATAATTGTCTTCCAAATTTCTTGGCATAGATGAGTGAGTGCCTCCAGTGCCGCGTCACTTTCTTGAAAGATAGCAATTTTTATTCCATCAATTCCTGGTGCATTGTTTTTTGCCAATTCCTTCAATGCACCTTGGACTTCTTCCTTCCTTATCATTGGCTCTTGATCATATGCTACCTCTTGAAACAGTTGAACATCAACTATTTTCTTTTGGTACAGTGATTCTGTCTATTCCTTCCATCTTCTTTTGATGCTTTCTGCATCATCCAATAATTTGCCCAGGGAATCCTTCAATAACAGAAGTTGAGGCTTGAATTTTTTCTTCAGTTTCCCATCTTGAGAAATGTTGAGCATGTTCTTCCCTTTTGGTTTTCCAACTCCTGATCTTTGCACATTTTGCTGTAATATTTGGCTTTATCTTCTCAAGCTGATCTTTGAAATTTTCTGTGTGGTTGTAGCAGCAGATTATTGAACCCTGCAGTCATGTAGAGTCCCACAGGAGAGATGATTGTTGTCCGAATACAATAAAAAAGGCTGATGGACAGAGACATTTAGTACCTCTGCCTCAAACGAATCAGCCTTGAGCTAATTCTGAGTTTGATTTTTCCCTCTTCCATGTGAGGCCATTGGTGGTCAGATTCTGCCTCCTTGACATTTTTGCAGCCATGGAGACCATGTGTGTGAGCACAGTTTTATCTGTAAAGTAGATGAATATATAACACAAATTTAGGTATGCATCAATAAAGAAAACATAACTGACCTTACTTTGAATGCAAGGAGGACAAAGTTTGTGACTGTATTCAGTCCAGCAGTATATATTTTGTATGACAAACACAAAGGAAAAGGCCAACTTCAGGAGCTGTGAGGTTTACTAGAAAATACAAAAAGTTGGTTTTACTTGCATTTGCCCATATTTGTTTATGTTTCTTCATCTCAGAAGGTCCCTTCACTCTGCATCTGTCCATTCATTGATAGTCTCAGTTTGTCCTTAGAATTTCAGCAATTATTTTGTAATATTGACTGTTCATTTTTATTGACTGAAACGTTTGTCTTCCCCAGTAGTCATTTATATGGGTCAGTCTGGAGAGTAGAGGAAAGTATATTTCAAACCATAAAATACTGTATAATGACACATGATTCTTATTTCTATTTGTTCTGGTAAGTGCTATTTATGGTTGGAAATCTATACTTTTATACAGTAAGTCTAGGCAAAGTTAGATTGTAGTTTCTGGTATTTTAATATAGCTTTTCTATGATGATATGAATTAAAACTAGTAGAACAATCTAGGGAAACCTGTCTAACTGCATATGTAATTTTCGATTCATATCTTGATTATTTTGCAAAGTTCTCACAATAACATTGGCTGCATTTCCTAAAGCCAATTCAATACAGAGGATATGTCAATAATTAAAGAAGTAGAAACAATAATTCCTGTACCAGAGCATTAAAATTGCCAACATAGGACAGAAAGGAAATAGAACAAGCCTAGCTCTGATATAGTTTGGATAATATGTGAAATTTTATGTCTTTCTGGATTAATTTCACTATTCTCTCTGGGAATTTATAAGCCTTGTAGGAACCTTATGCCTTGTAATGTATGTAGTTATTGTAGTTGCCTACTACATCAAAGATGACTTAAAATACTTACTGAGGAAGATCAAAGACCACAGCCCTTGGTATGGGTTTCACCTCAATGTAAAGAAAATAAAAATCCTCACCATTGAGCCAATGAATAGCATCATGATAAATGGCGAAAAGATTGAAGTTGTTAAAGATGTCATATTGTTTGGATCAACCATCATCATGAAAGTGACAGACAACAAATCAAAGGACGTATTACACTAGGGAAATCACTTGTACGAGACTTCTTTAAAGTGTCAAGAACAAAGGTGTCAGTTTGAGCACAAAGGTGCACCTGACCCAAGCCAAGGTATTTTCCGTAACCTCATATGCATGTGAACATTGGACAATGAATAAGGAAGATCATAAAAGAATTGATACCATTTTGTTATGGTGTAGGAGATGAATATTAAAAGTACCCTTGATTACCTGAACAAACTAATTTGTGTTAGAAGAAGCATAGCTAGAATGTTCCTTAGATTCCAGATGAGATGGTTAGATATTGTTGCTCATACTTTGGACATATTATCAGGAGGGACCAGTCCCTGGAGAAGCACATCATGCTAGGTAAAGTAGAGAGTTACTGAAAAAGAGGAAGACCTCTAACTAGGTGGATTGGCACAATGGCAACAGCAATGGACTCAAGCATAATGATTGTAAAATGGCACATGACAGACAGTGTTTCACTTTGTTGTGCATAGGGTTCTATGTGTTAATTAGAAATATTTGTTTGGGGACAAAAAACAAAAAGCAGAAACATAGTAATATGTTTTCCACAGCATTTATTTCTCTTCCTTTCAGCACAGTGTTTAACTATGCTGCTGTATTCAAGTTTTTTCATATAATTTATGTCTTACAGTAAAGATAAATGAGACAATATTTCCTAAATTTATAATCTTTGTTTTTTTAAAAAATAGTGTTTTAACATAGGATTTTTTATACTTTCAATGTGAAGCTTCAACTTTATAATAAGAATTGTCTTAAAGTAATGATTAGATTAGCAAATAAATTTTTTTTAAATTTATATATGTTTTAATGGGTTTACATCTACAATTATTGTGGAAAATGTTATAAAATTTAAATTTATTATGTAATAACTATTGCTAATATGAATTTCACCAATTTCTAAAGCCCTGTAGTACATATTGCAGTCCTGGTGTGGCGCTGTGGGTTAATGTGCCAGACTGCAAACCCATTTGAACTACAAGGTCGGTGGTTCAAGCTCACCAGTCGCTTCTTGGAAACCCTATACAGGGTCACTATGGTAGGAACCAACTCGGTGGCACTTAACAACAACAAATAGTGCATATTCTTAGACTTATTTGAGTTTTAGAGTTGACTATATTGTAATTTTTACATTGAAACATAAAACAAGCAGAGAACTATTGATTATTTTCAAATCTTTTTGATTGAATCCATGCTATGATTGATAATGACCAAAATTCACCTCTATAGAACAAAATCCATAGTTTGGTGAACCATCTTCAATGTTTTTGTTTCCTTGTTCCAATTTCTGAAGATTCAATTACAGTTTTCCTTTTTTATATTAGTTTAAATTAGAAAATTAATATTTCTCAATATTTTCATGTCCCTTGAATTTATATTTTTGAGTTCCTGTTACGCTTTTGTCAACATTTTAAAATAAAATAAAGATAATGTGAATGGGAAATTTTTAAAAAATATATTTTTTCAATAAACATGGTTTGCTGTTTATCTGTTGTTGTTAACTTCAGTAGAGTCAGTTCTGACTGATAGTAACCCTATTTCCAAAGAGTAGCTGGTGAATTTGAACTGCCGTCTTTGTAGTTCAAACTGATTTTGTGGTCAAGTGCTTCTCCTATGCTGCCACACCATTTTTAATGACTTGAAGGGAATCTTCTAATACTTTTTCTGTCTTGTTTAAAATTAATCTAATTGGTTTAAAAGAATATAGTCAGCATTCTCATCATGACAGTTTTAAAATGTGATTCATCAGTATCTTCCCTCCTTAGAGAGATTCAGAAAACCTTACACATAATCTTTGAATTATTCCAAAAGACGTCATCGTCATTGGCACAGTTGTACCATTGTCACCCTGTAACAAATTCAAATTGTGTACTACTAATAATAAGTGCTTGTGTATTTTGATCAAAATTCTTTCTCATTTTTCCATTTTCCTAGTTAACCGTGTTACTACCCTTATCATGTGTTCTCTTCATTTAAATTATTTAATTAAAAATGAAATATTTTAATTAAATCTACTCACAATTCTAGTGTTCAATGACCAGTGTAAAAAAAAACATAAAAACACAGCTATTTTGTTTCATGTATGTCTAGATATAAGTAAACATACACAAACACACAACTTTAAGAGTAATGTGAATTTCTTAGTATTATAAAATATTCCCCAGTTTGTATGGATATGGTACTGATTATTGATTATGTCAAAAACTTCTGTGGCACTGTGAGTTAATGCTCTGGACTGCAAAGTTGGTTAGAAGCTCAATGTCAGGTTCAAGCTCACCAACCTCTCCTTGGAAACTCTATACAGCATCGCTATGGGTCAGAATCTACTCAACAAGAGAAGCAATAAAGTTGATGCTTAGCTGTGCTGTGAAAATCTCCTTCATTGGAAATGATCTGTTTATTCATTTATTTGTGAGAAAAAAGCTGACAAGTTAATTAATTTGATTTTTTTTTATCTAAAAATGTCTTTTATTTATATCCTCACCACATTTCATAGCATTTAACTAGAGTGCGAATAGTCTTTAAGATTTGTGAGCCCCTGGAAAGTATAGGACTTTTTTCTGGGTGATATCTGTTTAAATATCTACCATAATCAAAACCATAAATGAGATGGAATGATAATTGTTTCTGTGTATGATTAGTAATTATTTTTAGAAAGTAACAATGTGAAATCAAATCCAGGCTGCATCAAGCCTCCTTTGTACTCAAACCCCCTTGCTTACAAGTTTTTTGTCAGATGACAGGAATCTATCTGTTCTTCGATTCCAAGTCCTTTACTACCTAGACAAGATGATACTAATGTAGCTTTAATACAATTTCAAAGTATTATCTAACAATTATTCTACTTGATTTGTATAACATTTCTGTAATTTGGCTGCACTACTAGTTTACGTACACCATATTCTATATTGTCATCGTTGTTAAGTGGCATTATTAGAGTTAGGGACAGGAGGAAAATTGCTACGGAGAAAGATCAGTAGTGGCAGAAGTGAAGAAAGATCAATAGAACCATAAAAAAATCTTCCAAATACAAAGAACAATGGGGAAGGATGTGGACAAGAGATAAAAAGTCTATCACCTTGTCACACTGGCAGGATCTAAACAAGATCAAAAAAGCTAAACTGTCCTCTTGCTTGTCTAGAACCCAGAGGGGTTTGTGAACCCTTACTCCTTGTTCAGCTACCCAGCTGATTGTAAACTATCAGCTACCTATATTAACTCCCCCCTTAGCCAGTTTTCAGTGCAGGTGCAAAATGTCACTGCTGATCACAACGTGGTGCCACCAGGGCAGACCTGATCCTTGAACCAGGATCCTGACAGAAGGGCACATGTGTGTGCATCCACACTGTAACGGATACCAGATGTGTGCATACCGTGGAAAAAGAGAACTAAGGAAGGAGCACACAAACTCAGAGGGACAGGCAAACGTGCCCTTTTTCTTGAAATCGGGTGGAACCACTTCAACAGTTTAACCTCTCAGCACTGGACTGTGAATGGTCAAGGTTAGCATTTCAAACCCATCAGCTGCTCCTTGGAAATCCTATACAGGGTTGCCATGAGTTGGAACTGATTCAATGGCACTTAACAACAATAACAATAAATAATATCTTAAACTGTGAGCATGCGGAGGCTCTGCTCTCTATAGCATACTGCACCTGCAGGTCATTTCCAGACTCTGATACACCTCTTTAATACTGTACTTCAGGACTTTCTAGTTTTCTGTAGCCTGCCCCATTACCACTGTCTAGTTGATTCCCACTCATAGACTCTTCCTGGCCCTGCACCGTCCTAATAATTCTTATGTTTGGGCCTATTGCCCATAAACCCTCACCGTCCTTGCTTCTAAGAAGCATTCTGACTATACTTCATCCAACACAGATTTGTTTGTTCTTCTGGCAGTCCATGGTACCTTTAATATTCTTCTCCAACACCATAATACAAATTCTCCTACTGTCTTCCCTATTCATTTTCCAACTTCCTCATGCATATGAGGTGGATGAAAACTTCATGGCTTGAGTCAGGTTCACCTTAGTCTGCAAACTTTGCTGTTAAATATCCTATACGGTGGTGATGTGCCGTGGAGTCAGTTCCAACTCATAGCGAACCTGTACAGGGTTTCCAAGGCTGCAAATCTTTACAGGAGCAGAAAGCCTTATCCTTCTCCCGCAGAACAGCTGGTAATTTCAAACTTCATGACCTTGTGTCTCGCAGCCCGATTCATAACCACTACACTACCAGAGCTCCTTAAATAGGGTTTCTATAAGTTAGAATTGACTCAGTGGCAGTGGATTTGGTTTGCTTTGAACAAAAGGAGACAATAGGGCTCAGAAATTTGAAATTATTTGTTCATGGTCATAAGGGTATCAAATGGTAAAGCTGGAATTAAAATTCAGAAGATTTAAAAGCCATGGTTTCTGTCAGATTATTATGAACGGAAATCTACCTGATGGCACTCTGCAACAACAACAACATAGTAAATACATTTGCTATATATGTATCACAATAGAAAAAGTAGTGTGAGCTCAGCCACTGTAAGAAAAAAGGAGTTCATGTAGCATATAGGGAGAATTCTGTGTGTGTCATAGTACTGTGGGACCGCAAGGTTATTTGCAGCACAAAATGGATGGTTCAAAGCCCCTGGTCATTCATTGGAAACCCTATACAAGGTCACTATGAGACGGAACTGACTGGGCGCCACTTAACAACAACAGCAGGGTGAAAAGGTTAGATATTAGGCTTCATGGGATAAAGAAAAAAGAAAAGAGGGAGTTTAATACTCCAAAAAAGAAATTTGGTACATGATGTAATTGACAATATCTAAATATAATATTGTTTTTGTTTTTGTTTATTTGTAGCATGACAAGGTAGAAGCATACTAGAATTTTTAAAAGAATAGTCTATCTGTATTATGTGAAATCGTTTGAATGATAGACAATGGAGTTTGGGAGGCCAGATTTGCTAATACAAATCGGATAGGCAATAAGGATTGAGCTAGTCATAGCAGAGATTGCAAACAAAGGAAATAATTAGCAAACATTTAAGAATATAATTTGTGTGAAATTTCACTTCTGGCTGAATTGGGGCTTGAAAAGAGATACAAAGATGATGCTAATTTTGTGAGATCTATAGAGCTATTAACAAAAATAACTGAGTCAGGAAGAGTTGTTGGCATAGAACAGAGCTTCTAACTAAAGCTGTGACCTTAGGCAAGTCAATTAACTCATTGCTAAAAATGAAATTATGAAATTCTTTTGGCAATTTAGAGCTTAGATATTCTAAAAGTAATAACTTCAGCTATTATTATCATCATTGTAAATGTTACTCCAATAATTCCCTTGCAATAATTCTTTGAGTTAGGTCTAATTTAGATCAGGGAATTAAAGTCCAAGATTACAAAGTTCAAAAACACTATAGCAGAGATTTGAACTTACACTATCAATCTTCAGAGTCAGTGTCTTTCATCATGATACCATAATATCCTCATGTCCAATATATGAAGTGGAGTTCTGGTGTGGCACTATAAGTTAATGCACCAGACTGCAAAGTTGTTTGAACTGCAAGGTTGGCAGTTCAAGCTCACCAGCTGCTTCTTGGAAACCCTATACAGGGTTGCTATGAGTCGGAACCGACTCGATGGCACTTCACAACAACAACAATTATAATATACGAAGTGGAGAATCCTATTAGGAGTTATCTAAATTTGGAGCCCTTTTTATACTGGCTTATTTCATATGTCATATATATTTATTCCCCCATAAAATTCAATGGGAGCGCAGTGGCTCTTCAGGGTAAACACTGGACTGTGAAAAACAAGGTGGATGTTTAGAGACCAGCAGCTGCTCCATGGTAGAAAGACGATGTTTTCTGCTTCCATAAAGATTTACAGCGTCAGAAACCCTATACAGTTTCACTATGAGTCAGAACTTACCCCTAAACACTTAATAACAACTTAAATTTCAAAACAATTTTGTTTTCTTTTAATACTTCTCTATTACATTTTCTAGAATCCTGGTATGGTCAGGAACCATGGGCTAAAACACTAGACCACAAGTTCACTTTGAACCACAAGGTCGGCAGTTCAGACTCACCAGCCACTCCTTGGAAACCCTATACAGGGTTGCTATAAGTCAGGACTGAGTTGATGGCACACTTAACAACAACAACATTACATTTTCTGGCAGGGAGTCAGATATTTTTGTTAAAAATTCTTTTTGGGACTATATTTTTATACACAAAATAAGTTTTTAACAAAACTTCTTCCAGGAGTTGAAAATTAAATCCAAATGCACACTATATGTGTTGCCTTATAAACATTGTCAGATTACTCAATACTCAAGGTCAGCATAGGCTTTCTTGTTCTTGTTTACCAATTTGTAGTGCACAATTTCATATTTTTTCATTATATCAAAGGTTATGTTTCTAGGTATGTCTAGCATCTGTCTCTCTCCCCAACCCACAGCACTGTACTATAGAATCAAATATCTTTGCACATTTATTTTCACATTTGAAAACTCTGACAGGGTTGGAATATCCAGTAAGCAAAGTAAACACAAGATTACTTGTGCTTACTAACCTTTAGAGAAGAGTTGCACAAATTTTCTCACCGCATCAACAGTTATTAAATAAGCACAATAAAGTGTTTACCACACTTATTGGGTCATCCATTCCTGCCTGTAAGATCATTTAACTCTTAAAATACAACTTATTTTATATTAAATTAATAACAGAACTAGTTTCTGAATTCATTTAGATTGGTACAACTTTGTCTCCCTTGATATAACAATGGCTAAAGATGCCAGATTAGTATATAAATAATTATGTTCTACTTTATGTATTTTATACTATAGGATTTGCCTGTAGCATATTCTAATTAAGCCTCTTTGCAAATTTGAGAAGGAATCCTGGGGGCAGTGGGTGGGGTGGAAAGGGGAGAGAGAGATTCATGTTACACAGTAATCATTTGGGTGGGAGAATTGGGAAGGATTGACCAGGAGAAATGGTGGATGTGACTAAGAGACTTTTGTAGTAATAAATTCCAAGCTGACCATTGTTTTTATCTGCCTGATATTCGAACACTTGTATTTTCCTACTTAGAATTGTTGATACTGAAATTTAAATAGTAAGTTCTACTATCCATCTATTGATACAGTGTGTATGTATATGTGTGCATCTAAGTGTATGTTTGGTTTATTGCTTCTACTATTTCTTTAAGGATATTGAAGCATTTCCTTGTGAAGACTGTTCAAATATTAACATTAATAGCAGCAAATAGAGTAAAAATGTATTTTCTTTAATCAAATACATTGACACTACACTGAACTAGATTTCTACATTCTGTAGGAGTATAGACCAGCTGGCTCCAAGAATTCCTTGGAGAAGTGTGGGCAGCAGAAGTCCAAAATTCTTTAAGTGGGTATTTATGAAGATTCACCCAAATTCTCAGCATTCCATGAAGCTTGTTCAATTACATTTTTCTAAAATACTATTAATAAATAATAAATTCAGTGATTCTGATGTAGCTAAACAACATATAAAGTCTGACTGAATCTTATGAAGACTATGAGTCCATATCCTTTCCTTTCCTTAGGTGTAGAATTAGTCTTTAGTAAAACTTTGGAGTCACCCTCATCCAGTGGAACATGAGTCACAGTTTTAAAACTACAACTCTTCCAATTATTACTTATGATTTTAGACAAATTACCTAATTTAAAAAAAAAAAATCTTAGCTAATTCTTCTAGAAAATGGTCATTTAAATGTTCATAATGAAAGGTCAGTGATGAGTACAAGATGAGTTAACATACTTAACATGAACAGTCATTAGTCATGTGTTGTCCAATCCTTTTCTGTGGTTTCAATGTCTTCGTACTACACTATCTAGTTTCCTGTAGGGCACCATGCAGTATGAATCAACAAAGCTCACAACATATGTTTCCTCCAATAGTTGGCAAGGATGATTTTTTTAAATGTTACTATCAAACTTACAAAATAAAGGCTATATGTAATATTTAACCTGAGAAGAATGCAATCATTCATTCAAAATGAGGAAACGTGAGAATTGGAGAAGTCTGTTCTTCATTATTTCTGCAAAGAAAAAATGCATTAATGATGGTCCACTTTGATAGAAAGCAATTAAAGGTAAAGGTAGAGAGTTAATGTTTGTACTCACCTTGGAGAGTATAACTATAAGAAAATCATATTTATATTTATACACACACACATATTATATATATGAGAGAGAGAGACAGACAGACAGAGAGAGAGAGAGAGGGAGAGCGAGCTCTGGTATAATAGTGATTACAAATTGGGCTGCTAACTTCAAGGTCAGCAGTTCAAAACTACCAGCCGTTCTGCAGGAGAAAGTCGAGGTTCACTGTGAGTCGGAACCGACTCCATAGTACTTAACGACATATATGTATGTATGTATACGCACACACGTACATATATGTATTATATATACATGCATAGATAAGCACAGGTCAGCTAACCACAAGGTTATTGGTTTAAACCTACCAGCCACTTTTTAGATATGGGTCAATATGTGTTGGAACCAACTCAGTGGCACTTAACAACAATATGTGTGTATGTACATATATAAATATATTTGTGTATATGACATGTTATATATATTTGTTAAGTGTCATCATGTCAATTCCAACTCAGCATAAAACAGCAAAACATTGCCTGGCATTGCTTCATCAGAATCTTTGCTATACTTGAGCCTGTTGTTACAATCACTAAGACTCTTTCCTTTTTTCACTAACACCCTACTACTTCAAACTTAATATCCATCTTCTGGAGTCCTGGTGTGATGCCATAGGATAAATACTGTACATAAAAGTCAGTTTGAATCATAAGGTTGGGGGTTTAAACTCACCAGACGCTCCTTAGAAACTGTATACAGAGTTGCTAGGAGTTAAAATTGACTCAATAGCACTTAACAGCCACAGCATCCTTCTTCAAGAACTAGGTGCTCCTGATAACATCCAAAGAACATGTGATGAAGAAGTAGTCAGAATGCTCTCAAGAAGCAAGTATTTTGAGACTGCCTTACTTATTACTTATAAGAGACATGCTATCAGAAAGTATCTGCCCCTGGAAAAGGTTATTATATTTGGTAGAGTAAAGGGTCAATGAAAAAGAAGAAAACTCATAAAGAGATGGACTGAGTCAGTTTCTGAAACTACGGGTTCAAGCAGAGCAATGATAGTGAGCCTGGCACTAGACCAGCGTTTCCTTGTGTTGTCCATACAGTTCTGTGAGACTAAACCAGCTCCACAATACCTAACAACAACAATAGTTGATAGATATATAGACCAATGTCTATATATCTATTATCTGTTAGGTTCTTACTCATACTGACTTTATGCAAACAGAACAAAATATTGTCCAATCCTGTGCCATCCTCAATCAGCATTACACTTGAGCCCATTGTTGCTGTAACTGTACCAATCAATGTAATTTAGGTCTTCTTTTTTGGACAGTCTCCACTTTACCAATCATGGTGGTGTTTCCAGGGACTGGTTCCTCTTGGTAATATGTCTAAAGTATGAGAGTAGAGCTCTTGCCATCCAAGCTTCTAAGGAACATTCTGGCTGTACGTATTTCTTCTAACATAGATTTATTTGTTTTTCTGAAAGTCCATGGTACTTTAAATATTCTTCTCTAATACCATAACTCAAATGCATCGATTCATTTTTGGCCTTTTTTGTTTATTGTCCCCATGTGTCAGTTTGTTGTACTGTGGTGGCTTGCATGTTGCTGTGATTCTGGAAGCTATGCTCCAGGTATTTTAAATACCAGCAGGATTACCTGTGGTGGGCAGGCTTCAGATGAGCTTTCAGACTACGACAAATAAGGATGGAGGAGAGACAGACTATTTGTGAATATTTTATCACTGAAAACCTGATGAATAGCAATGGAACTGTCAGATAGCACCAAAACACTGGATATTGAAACATAATGAATAGCACCAGAATATTGTCAGATATAGTACCAGGAGATGTGCCCCTCAAGTTGGCAGGCAGTCAAAATACAACTGGGAAAGGTCTGCCTCCTCAAAGTAGAGCTGATCATGATGGTACAAAAGGAGTAAAGCTTTCAGGACCTTCATTTGGTAATGGGCCCAACTCAAAGAGAAGAGAAACAGTTGTAAATATCCACTAATAATTGGATCATGGAATGTACAAAATATGAATCTAGGAAACTTGGAAGTTGTCAAAAATGAAGTTGAATGCATAAACGTAGGCATCCTGGGCATTAGTAAGCTGAAGTGGACTGATACTAGGCACTTTGAATCAGACAACGACATGGTTTACTATTCCAGGAATGACAAATCAAAGAGAAACGGCGACACATTCATCATCAAAAAAAACATCCCAAGATCTATGTTGAAGTACCATGCTATCTGTGATAGTATAGTATCCATGGAGTCCTGGTGCAGTGCTGTGGGTTAGTGCGCTGGACTGCAAAGTCAGTTTGAACTGCAAGGTTATGATTTCAAGTTCACCAGCTGCTTCTCGGAAACCCTACACAGGGTCACTATGGGTTGGATCCAACTGGACAGTATACAACAACAGTAAAACAAGGAAGACCAGTGAATACAACTATTATTCAAATTTACACACCAACCACTAAAACCAATGATGATGAAATTGAAGAATTCTACCAAGTTCTTCAATCTGAAATTGATGAAACATGCAATCAAGGTGTATTGATAATTATTGGCAGTTGGATTTCAAAGGTTGAGAATCAAGAGTCAGAATCAGAAGGTGGAAATATGGCCTTGGTAACAGAAATTATGCTGGAGGTCACATAATAGATTTCTGCAAAACAAACGACCTGTTCATTGCAAATACTGTTTCTTTAAACAATATAAAAGACTATACACACGGACCTCACCAGATGGAATACACAGAAATCAAATTGACTACATTTGTGAAAAACTCCATATTATCAGTCAAAGAAAGGCAGACTGCAGAACAGGCCATCAATTATTCATATACAAGTTCAGGTGAAAGCTGAAGAAAATTAAAACAAGTCCATAAGAGCCAAAATATGTCCTTGAACATATGCCACCTGAAATTATAGAAGATCAGAAGACTTGTGGGATGACATAAAGAACACAATGCAGCAGGAAAGCAAAAGGTCATTAAGAGCACAAGAATGAAGAAATACATCAAAATGGATGTAAGATGAGACTCTGAAACTTTTTTTTTTTCAACATAGAGATGCTAAAGCAAATGTAAGAAATAAGAAGGTAAATAGCTGAGTAGAAAATTTCAAAGGGCATCTTGAGAAGGTAAAGTCAACTATTAACATGAAATGAGTAAAAATCTGGAGTTAGCGGGGGGGCAAAAGGAAGAACATGCTCAGCATTTCCTAAGCTGAGGGCACTGAAGAAAAAGTTCATTCCTCAATTTGAAATATTAAAGGATTCTCTAGGTAAAGTAGTAAATGATTCAAAAATCATCAAATGATAATGAAAGAAATACACAAGAGCTACTGTTCAAAAAAACCAAAAGGTCTACGTTCAACCTTTTGAAGAATGGCGTATGATCCAGAGACAATGATACTGAAAAAGAAGTCCAAGGTGCACTGAAGACATTGTCAAAGAACAAAAATCCAGGAATTAATGAAATATAATATAAATTGAAATCTTTCAACAAACTGATGCAGTACTGGAGGTACTCATTCATATCTACCAAGAAATTTGGAAGACAGCTCTGGCTAACTGATTGGAAGAGATCCATATTTGTACCCATTCCAAAGAGAGGTGACCCAGTGGAATGTGGAAATCATTGAACAATAACATTAATCTTGCATGCAAGTAAACTTTTGCTGAAGATAATTAAAAAATGAATGTAACAGTATATTGGCAGGTAACTGACAGAGATTCAAGATAGATTAAGATGAGGATGTAGAACAAGGGATGTCAATGCTGACATCAGATGGATCTTGGCTGAAAACAGAGAATGCCAGAAAGATATTTACTTGTGTTTTGTTGACTACACAAAAGACTTCCAATTGTGTGGATCAAGACAAGCTATTGACAACATTGGAGTATGTATTCCAGAATACTTAATTGTGCTCATGAGGAACTTGTACATAGAACAAAATGTAGTTGTTTAAACAGAACATGTAGTCAAGTTGAATGAATGGTTTAAAATCAGGAAAAACGTCTGCCAGGGTAGTGTGTTTTCACCATACATTTTCAGTCTGCATGCTGAGCAAATAATTCTAAAGGCTGGATTATATGAACCAAACAAAACAAAAATGTGGCATCAGGGTTAGGGGAAGACTCATTAACAGCCTGCAACATGCAGAAGATAAAAACTTGCTTGCTGTGAGTGAAGAGGGTTTAATATACTTACTGATGAAGATCATAGACCACGGAGTTTGTTGTCAGTTGCACCTCAATGTAAAAGGAAAAAAAAAAGAAATCCTCACCACTGGACCAATAAATAAAATCACGATACATGTAGAAAAGACTGACATTGTCAAAGACCTAATTTTGCACAAATCAGCAGCCAAGAAATCAAATGTCAAATTGCACTAGGTAAATTTGCTACACAAGGCCTCTTTAAAGTGTTCAAGAGCAAACATGCCAGTTTGAGGATTAAGGTGCACCTGAACCAAGCCATGGTATTTTGATAACCTCACATGCATATGAAAATTGGACAGGGAATAAGGAAGATTATAGAAGAATTGATGCATTTGAGTTATGTTTTATGAGGAGAATATCGAAAGTACCATGGACTGCCAAAAGAACAACCCAATCTGTGTTGGAAAAAGAGCAGCTAGATGCTCCTTGAAAGTCCATATGGCCAGACTCATCTCTTATAGTTTGGCTATATTATCAGGAGGGACCAGTTCTTGGAGAAGTACAGGACTGAGCAGGGTTTCGTTCTGTTGTGCCTAGGCCACTATGATTCAGTACCAACTAGATGGATCCTAACAACAATTCATTGTCCATCTTTTACATGCATACGAGAGTTTTGAAAGTACCATGGCTTGGGTCACATGCACCTTAGTCCTCAAATTTACCTCTTTGCTCTTTAAAACTTTAAAGAGGCCTTGTGCAGCAAAATTTCCATGTGCAATAAATCGTTTGATGTTTTGAATGCTGCTTCCATAAGTATTTATGGATCCAAGCAAAATGAAGTCTTTGATAACTTCTATCATTTCTCCATTTACCATGATGTTATTTTTTGGTCCAGTCATGATAATTTTTATTTTCTTGACATTGAAATTCAACCCATATTGAAGTCTGTGCCCATTGATCTTCATCAGTATATATTCATTCCTCTTTGTTTTATCAAGCAGGATTGTATCAACTGCGTATCTCTGTTTGTGAGTGAGCTCTCCTATAATAATGATTCTGTGTTCTTATTTGTATAATCCAGCTTCTCTGACTGTTTTCTCAGCACACAGATTGAATATGGACGGCAAAAGACTACAACCATGGCAGACACCTTTCCGTGTTTTAAACCATTCCGTGTCTCCTTGTTCTGTTTGAATAACTTAAACTCTTATTCTATGCACAGGTTTCTCATGAAAACAATTGAGTGTTCCAGAATACTCATTCTCCCCAATGTTGTCCATATCTTGTCATGATCCACATAGTCAAAAGACTTTGCATAGTTGATAAAGCACAGATAAACATCTTTTTGGTATTTACTGCTTCCATAAAGATCCATCTGACATCAGCCATGCTATCCTTCATTCCATGTCCTCATCGAAATCCTGCTTGAACCTCTGGCACTTTCCTGTCACTGTACTGTTGCTGTCGATTTGACTTATCTTTAGAAAGTTTTGCTGGCATATGATATTAATGCTATTGTCCGATATTTAGTCACCTCCCTTTGGAATGGGCAGGAATATAGATCTTTTCCAATTAGTTTTCCAAGTAGCTCTTTTCCAAATACCACTTGGTATAGATGAGTGCCTCTAATGCTGTGTTGAAACATTTCAATTTGTATTCCATCAATTCCTCTAATCTTGTTTTTTTGTTTTTTGTTTTTGTTTTTTTGCCAATGGCTTCAATGCACCTTGGATTTCTTCTATACGTCCCATTGTCTCTTGATCATATGCTACCATTTCTTTTTGATACATTGGTTCTGAGTATTTTTCCATATTCTTTTGATGCATTCTATATCATTTAATATATGTCCATAGAATCTTTCAATATTGCAATTTGATGATTGAATTTTTTTCTTCAAGCTCTCTGCTATTTCTACATTTTTCAGTGGCTAATCATTCAGCAGTAGTCTGCCCTTCCTTCTTCCTAGTCTTTCCACCATATTTAAAGTACTGATGGCATAGCTTCCAGTGTTACAACAACATACAAGTCATGACATGACAACAAACTGACAGATGAGTGGTAGGTTAGACAGATAGATAGATATAAAGATATATAATCTTCTGATGGTCATATTATCCAAGATGAGAACTATATATAGTCACATTTCCTTAGACCTATTCAGATACTTCTACAATATGTCTGCGAGTATGTCATGCTGTCTAGGTTTGTGTTTTGCTGTGATGCCGGAAGCCATATGCCATCAGTATTTCCAATGCTCGTAGGGTCTCCCAGAGTCCACAGTTTTAAGCAGAGCTTCCAGACCAAGAAACACTAGGAAGAAGGAGAGGGAGGTGGGCTGCTTCTGAACAGTTAGCCACTGAAAACCTTAATTAGCAGAAAAACATTTTAATATTTGGTGCTGGAAGAAGAGCCCCTCATGCTGGAAGGACACTCAAAATACAGTTTCCTCCTCAAAGTAGAGCTGACCTTAATGACAAGAATGGAGCAAAGCTTTTGAGGTTGTCATATATTTAAGGGACATTACTCAATTTGAGAAGAAACAGCTACAAACATTCATTAATTAATGTTTGGAATGTACATTGTTCGCAGTGTGAATCTTAGAGATTTGAAATTCATCAAAAAATGATATGGAACACATGAAGAGTGATATCTTGGATATTTTTAAAATGAAATGGACAGATACTGGCCATTGTGAGTTAGACAATCTTATTTTGGTCTTTGGTTTTCAGTGTCTAAAAGCTCAAATCTGTTCTTTGGATGAATCTCTAAATTCTGGTAGGATATGTTCAAGGTCATATTTTGGTTATTTGTGCACTTGTTTTAATTTTCTTCAGTTTCAGCCTGAACTTGCATATAAGCAAATGATGGTCTATTCCACAGTCTGCCCTCGCTTTATTTTAGCTGATGAGAGGAACTTTTCCACTGCCTCTTTCCATAGGGATAACCAATTTGATTTCTGTGTAGTCCATCTGATGAGGTCCATATGTATTTTTGTCTTTTATGTTGTTTTAAAAGGTATTTGTAATGAAGAAGTCATTGGGATTAAAACATTTAATCATGAGATCTCCAATATCATTTCTATCACCAAGGCCATGTTTTCCAACTATTGATTCTTCATTTTTGTTTTCAGTCTCTGCATTCCAATAGCCAGTAATTATCAGTACATCTTGATTGCATATTTTGATCAATTTCAGACTGAAGGATTTTGTAGAATTCTTCAGTTTCATCATCAATGACTTTAGTGGTTCATGTGTAGATTTGAATAATGCTGGTGTTAACTAGTCTTCCTTGTGGTATATGGATATTATCCTATCACAAACAACATTGTACTTTAAGACAGATCCTGATATTATCTTGTTGATGATGAACGTTGTGCTTCTCCTCTTCAAGTTTCCATTCCCAGCACTACTAAACCATGTGATTGTCAGATTCAAAGTGACCATTACCACTCTGTTTCAGTTTACTAATTCTTAGACTATCGATGTTTATGTGTTCCATTTTACTTTCAGCAATTTCCAAATTTCCTAGATTCATAATTCATACATTCCATGTTCTGATTATTAATGGACCTTTACAGATTTTTCTTTCCATTTTGAGTTTTATCCCGTTAACAAATGAAGGTGTGGTGCCATGGGCTTAAGCATCAGACTGTAAAGTCGTTTGACCTACAAGTAGGTGGCTCAAGCTCACCAGCTTCTCCTTGGTAACCCTATACAGGGTCGCTATGGGTTGGAATTGACTCAACGGCACTTAACAACAACAAGCAAATGAAGGTCCCGAAGATTTTACTCCAGTTGTGTCCTCACCGACAACTCTACTTTGAGGGGGCAACTCTTTTCCGATCGTATTTTGAGTACTTTCCAACCTGAGGTGCTCATTTTTTGGCACTGTACCTGAAAATATTCTGATGCTCTTCATTATGTTTCAGTATTCAGACTTCTAGTGCTGACAGTATTCTACTGCTATTTTTCAGGTTTTCAGTGACTAAATATTCAGAAATAGTCCATCTCTCCTTCTTCCTAGTATGTATTTGTCTGGAAACTCAGATGAAACCTGTTCTCTGTGAGTAACCCTGCTGGTACTTAAAATATCTGTGGTATAGCTTCCTGAATCACAGCTACATGCAATCTTCCACAGTAAGACAAACTGACAGATGAGCTGCGAGAAAAAAAATAGGTAAACTTATTTCTGGTATTCTGTGTTCAGTCAAGATACATCTGACATCAGCAATGATATTCCTGGTTTCATGTTTTCTTCCGAGTCTGGGTTGAGTTTTAGGCAGTTCCCTGACAATGTATTGTTGCAGACATTTGGAATTAACCTTCAAAATCTCAACTTGCTTGTGGTATTAATTATATTGCTTGATAGTTCCCACATGCCATTGGGTCACTGCTCTTTGGAACAAGCACAAATATGGATTCCTTCCAAACATTTGGCCAAGTATCTCTCTTCCAAATGTCTTGGCATAGAAAGTGAGCACCTCCAGTTCTATACCAGCTAGTTAAAAGATTTCTATATGTGTTCTGTCAATTCTTGGAGCCTCTTTTCCACCGATACCTTCAGTGAAGCCTGGCCTTCTTTCAGTATCATCAGTGTTTAATCATAAAATACTTCTTTGAAATGGTTGCACATAAACCATTGTTTTTGGTACCTTGAATTTAGAGAACCCAATCTTTTATGTTGTTGTTGTTGTTGTCAGGTGCCATCGAGTCAGAACTGACTCCTATTGACCCCATGCACAGCAGAACGAAACAATGTCTGATCCTGGGCCAACCTCACTACCACTGCCACACTTGAGTCCATCAATGATGCCACGTGGCCAATCCATCTCGTTGGGGGGGTCTTAATCTTTTTCTCTGACCCTCCATCTTACCCAGCATAACATCCTTCTCCAGTGACTGTTCCCTCCAGACAATATGTCCAAAGTATGAGAGACGAAGCTTAGCCATCCTGGCCTCCAAGGAGCACTCTGGCTGCACTTCTTCCAAAATATAATCTATTGGTTCTTTTGTCAGTCCATGGAACTTTTAGTATTTTCTTCCAACACCACAACTCAAAGGCATCAATTCTTCTATGTATGGTCTTCCTTATTCACTGTCCAGCTTTCACATCCATATGAGGTTATTGAAAATACCATGGCTTGGGTCAGGCGCACCTTAGTCCTCAAGCTGACATCTCTGCTCTTCAACACTTTAAAAAGTTCCCATGCAGCAGATTTGCCCAATGCAATACGTCGTCTGATCTCTTGACTACTGCTTCCACGAGTGTTGATAGTTGATCCAAGAATGAAGTCCTTGAAAACTTCAATCTTTTCTCCATTGATAAGAATGTTGTTTATTGGTCCAGTGGTGAGGATTTTTGTTTTCCTGACCTTTATAGTGGGCTGAAAACATGCCTACCTTTGTTTTGGTTGAAAATACTGTCTTTAATATACAGGAAATTAGGCATGCCTGGCATTTACACTGGAGGGAGATGTTAATTCTATTTTGCCTTTGAAAGATAGTTAATAATAAAGTGTATTAAGTTCTCCTCTTGCAAAGCATACAAAAACTCAAAAGGTCAAGCAGAAGAACCATCAAATTTTAGACGATTAAAGTTGAAAACTACTTCAACAGTGTTTTATCCCTTCCTAGTATAAAATTCTTACATGCATTGTTCGTAATAGATTATCACAGAGGAATGGAAGAGAAACAGAAATAACTGAATATTGTTGTTGTTGTTAAGTTGCTGTCGAGTTGGTTCCGACCCATAGTGACTCTGTATAGCATCTCCAAGGAGCAGCTGGTGTGCTTGCATTTCAAGTGATTTTGCAATCCAGCGCATTAACCCACAGTGCCACACCAGGACTCCAACTGTGAACATGCAAAGTATAAAAGACCTAAAAGGCATCATTCTACTCAGACATGTGGGTTTACATAGATGAATCAAAGGGAACTGGGATGAGTTTTTGCTTAAAGCTAGATAGAGAATGAAGATGCAGATATGGTTTGCTAAGGATTTTAGTTGTTATTCTGTAGGAAATTAAGATTATTTTTTTATTCATATTTAAAATAATTATCTTAAAGTTATATTTTGAATTAATGAGGAAGACAAAGAGATTTTACCTTTGTCTGTGAAATTACCAGTGACTGTTACTACATTAGGGGGAATCTCTGTTAAAGAATATCCCAGAGGCAAACTTTGAAATTCATCAGAATACAGGCCACAGAAGTAAGTGTTGCATTACTTGATCAAAAAACGAAATGGTGTCCTAATTGTTTCCAAATGCTCGCAAGGACATCTTACTATTTCTTTTTGTGTTTCCAAAAGAGTGAAAAACACTACTTATCATTCAAGGAGATTTTGAGAACAGCAGTATGTTTGTTTTAATCTGTCAGATGTATTGTTTGTTTAGGTGATTGCTTACGATATATATTTCTTGTCCTTGAAAAACTGTGTCACAATGGTGGCACGCTGATAAGAGGTTTGCCATGGCTTTCCCCCCCTTATGTTCAGACTTTATTCATCATCCATCCAAATGACTAATCACTGTGAACACTTCTATCCTTTAATAAAGGAGCTCTGGTAGCATAGTGGTTGTGAATCGGGCTGCGAACCGCAAGATCAGAAGTTCAAAACTACCAGCTAATCTGTGGGAGAAAGATGAGGTTTTCTGCTCCCGTAAAGATTCACAGCCTCGGAAACCCTGTTCAGGGTCGCTATGGGTTGGAACCGACTCAACGGGACTTAACAACAACAACAACAATCCTATAATAATCACTAACATCATTCCATAATAATGACAATGATATAATTAATAATAATCGTAGTTTAACTATTTATGTATAGAGTGGATAGGAGTCACTGTGTGGTGCAAACAGTTAACACACTTGGCTGCAATTGAAAGATTGAAGGTTCAAGTGCACCCAAAGATACTTTGGAAGAAAACGCTTGCCAGCTACTTTTGGAAAATCATCCATTGAGAAACATACAGAGAACAGTTCTACTCTGACATACAGGTGATCATCCTGAGTCAGAATCAACTTGAAGTGAACTAGAATTGAAACAGGATAGGTTGGATACTAAGCAAATAAGTAACATTATGCAAAATCACATTTTAACTTGTCTGATAAAAAGTGATTGATGAAAGATAAATAGCAGTACTTATGACATGCCAAATAAAACCATGTTGATTTCATTCATAGTGGATACATATATGTGGCAGTGGGTCTACATGATGGAAAAGATGAGGAGTTTCTCATTATAGTTGTAAGACTTCTCAGTCTTCCCATACATGCTTTTTTAAACTTTTACTGTGAATTCAGTGATAGTTTACCTGAGAGAACATCAGTTTTGCACTCAGCCTACTGTGTTTTGTTCATTGCAATGATTACAATCTCCTCCATGCATCATCATTTAAAAGTTTTTGTTTCTATCCCCTCTTTTTTTTTTTTTTTTTTTTTTTGTTTGTATATTCAAAAACTCTCAGGAATATACAATCATTTAAACAACCAAAGGATACAAGCTGCCAGCCAGCCTCCTGGCCACCAACATACAGCATTTCTCTTTCCATGAGTCTAGAGTCCTCAGCTGCTCAATAAACCCATGCCATTGCCTTTGCCCCCATCTCTGGTGTCCCTGCTTCTCTGGTTAGGGTCCTGTGTTCTGCTTATACTCTTCTTTCTTAATGGTTTAGGGTCCTCTGTTCCTGGAATATAAGATTAACTACTCCCTCCTTTATGTTACAAAATTTCTACATTTACAGTTGTGACAATCATAATATTCATGATGACAGTTACCATTGAATCAAAATAGTCCTATTCCCCCACCCACACTCTGAAACTAAACTCCCTCTTGAAAATGTGTAAACCAGCTTCTTACCTTTCTAGCCCCCACCCACCCACCCATTTCAGGTATCCATTGTCTGAGTTGCCTGTCCCTATCAACCCTGTATGCTGAGGGGATAGGCTTGATCCTTGATGTGAAGACTCCTTCCT
>NW_006408593.1:2212063-2236591 GCF_000296735.1 Chrysochloris asiatica | reverse complement strand
CTGTCCCTATCAACCCTGTATGCTGAGGGGATAGGCTTGATCCTTGATGTGAAGACTCCTTCCTCTCAGTTGGTATTTTGAGCTACTACAACCATAACTATAGGTCAAGTTCATCAAATTGTAGTAAATTACACTTGCTTCCTTTATCACATTTCTTTATCTTCCTTTAGTTGAGCTCTGGTCATCAAGCCATGAAAGCTAGGCAAAATGGATACTTATCTGCAAGTTTGGGTGTTCTTGTGTGTCTCCCCTGACTTAATATGAGCTAGATGCTTAACTCTCAGCTCTAGCCCTCAATGGCTAAGTTAATCTCCGTGGCCTAAAGAGTTCCTAAGTCTCCCCAAACTTTGGACCAACCAGCCCTTCCTCATTTCTCTCTCATCTCAAGGTCTACAGGAGTCTATGAAATGTCATCAAACTCAGCCCATATCTTTATTACTGACTTCCCCCTCCTTCCACTCTCATGTAGACCAATGGGGTCACTAGCTAGCTCACATGCCTGCTTGTGTGTTCCCTTGGAGTTTTAGTCTTGGAGGAGAGTTAGTCATGAAGAGAGTTGATTGCTTGCTTTGATGGCTCCCCAGTGAACTGCTTGCTTGTTCTTGTAACACCCAAACAGACAGCCATTTTTGTTTTTTCCTGTTGATGTTTCTTTCAGGATGTATTTTCTGTTCCTCTAGCTACTCCTGACTGGACTACATGTCCTTTCAAGTGGGAATGTCCCACCTCAGAAAGTTCTGAATGGGGCTCGGGATTCCACCTAAGGTCCTATACCCTACAAAGGCTCCACAGGAAGCTTATTTCACTGGGTAAGTTCTAGGACACTTCCCATATATTCTTATGAAATGTATGTAAGGCACTACAAAAATATTTTTACTTTGTAACTGAACTATGAGAACACACTGAAAATGACTTTGTAATGAAATGATATCAAACACACATAAACTGTACAAGAGACGTGTGCTGTCTCTGACAAGTTTAAAAGTTCAACTCTGGGCCCACTTTAATAAAGTGTACAGAAACTACTAAATACTAACAAGCTTTTGAAGACTTGAATGTTTTGCTGTTGTCCAGAAAAAAAATAAAAAGAAAGGCAGGCAGGATCAGTGGCTTAAAAAGATGTATAACAGACTCTATTGACATGAAACATTAAAACTTGCAGGAGTTTTTCAACTGTGGTAGCTTGTCATTTTTAAGTGAGAGTTGGCAAATCAACCACATAAATATGGCCTCCTAGTAATGACATAAGACAGTACTTACCTTCAGCTAAGAGAAATTTTAGGCTGTGGTTTTTAAGGTCGACCTTCATCGGAAGTGAAAGATTCAGACAGGCAATAGAAAACAGTCATGAAGATTCAATAGATGGCACTCTTCCCTCTGCTTTGAACTTACACCTCAAGGTGGCTCAGATTTCCAGACCGAAAACTGGTATAAAGGGTTCTCCTCTGTGCCTATACAGCTTCTGCTTCTTAGCACTCACCTATATGTAATTTGGTGTGTCAGCATAGTAAAACACTTATGAATACCTTAATATGTCATTCTCTCTTAAATCCCTTTATTGTTGTTAGTTAGTGTTGTAGAGTTGGTTCTGACTCATAGTGACCCTGTATAGGGTTTCTGAGGAGTGGCTGGTAAGTGAATTTGAACCACCGACCTTGTGGTTCAAACCAACCTTACGGTCCAGTGCATTATCCTGAAGCATCACACCAGGATTCCCCTAAGTCCCTACTCCATTGCAAAATGTTTTTTCTCAGAATGTGAGAGCCCTTCCCTCATCTGTCTCATCATTTTCTCATGAATTTGAGGAATATCTTTACTGTTGACTCTTTGTATCTCCCAAACATAATTGTCCTTCCTATGTGCTTTCTTTTCCCATAATATCTTGCATCTGCCAGAGTTGTCCCTATGAATAATATACATACTATTTTTTAAATGTCTTTCTCTTTCACGGTACTACAAGCTCCATAAGGGAAATGGCATCATCTTTTTAATATAGGCAATATAATAAAAAATGTATCTTGTTCAAAGCTGCCATCAGGTTGGCTCCTGACTCATGGAGACCCCATGTACAATAGGACAGAACTACTGCTCAGTGCTGTGCCATTTCCACGATCGGTTGAAGATCTGATCCTTTTGATCCAATGGGTTTTCACTGAGTGATTTGTCAAAGTCCATCACCAAGCCTTTCATTCTATCCCAACTTTGTACGGAGTCTGCTGAAACTTGTTTAGGATCATAGCAACATGCAAACTTTGACTGACTTATTGGTGAGGGATGAGCATACATGCAGTGCCTAGACCAATAATGAAACTAGGTCAGGACTAGATAGTCCCACAAGTTTTGTAACTTTAGAAACCCTATACTAGGTCTTTGTGTGTCAGAAGCAACTCCATGGCACTTAACAACAACCACCTACACTTTAGGAGCTCTGGTAGCATAGTGGTTACGAATCAGGCTGCAAACCACAAGGTCAGCAGTTAGAAACTACCAGCCACTCCGCGGGAGAAAGATGAGGCTTTCTGCTCTTGGAGAGATTTACAGCCTCGGAAACCCTGTACAGGGTTGCTGTGGGTGGGAACTGACTCAAAGGCACATAACAACAACAACCACACTTTACTGAACTGACACAATGTAGGGTTTTTAAATTTCATTCTTTGCTATGTTATCCATAATTTGTTATATTCTACACATTGAACCACATGTGTATAGTTAATAAAACACGGGTATATGTCTTCCTGCTTTTTCTCTGCTTTCAATCAGGAACCATCTGGCATTAGCTTTATTCCATGTCCATTAGGATCCATCTTGATTTTCTGGTAGTTTTTGTTGATGTACTACATCAATCATTGTTTAATTATCTCCTGACAAATATTACTTGCTTCTGATATTAATGGTATTTGATAATTTGTGCATTACATTGAATCTTTCATCTTTAAAAAGAAAATCACATGTGTCTCATTCCATCAGTGGGTTTGGAAGCTGTCCTCCAGGTTTCTTGGCATACCTGAGTGTTTCCAGCATTACATCCAGTTGCTGAAACATTTCCATTTACATTACATCAATTCTTGTAGCCTTGTTTATCACAGATGCCTTCAGTACCATTGGTTTTAAACATACACTATCTCATGAAATGGCTGAAAGTTGACCAATTATTTTCTGGTGGTTGTTGTTGAGTGCCATTCATTCGATTCTGACCCATAGCAACCCTATATAGGGTTTCCAAGGAGCAGCTGGTGAGCTTGAACCACTTTCTTCCATCTTCTTTTGATACTTCCTGCATCATTTAATATATTTTTTCAGTTCTTCAAAATTGCAACTTGGGGCTTAGTTTTTTATTCTTCAGTTCTTTCAGCTTGAGAAATGCTGAATGTTCTCTCCCCTTTTGGTTTTCTAACTCCAATTCATTGCACATCTCTTTATAATACTCTGTCTTTTCAAGCCACCCTTTGGAATCTTCTGTTCATCTCTTTTGCTTTAGAAATTCTTACATTCATTTTAGCCACTGTACTTTCAAGAGCAAGTTTAAGAGACTTTTAAGCCATCCATTCTGGTCTTTTCATACTTCTCTGTGTTTGTTAATGACCTTTTGGTTTTTTTCATGTATGATATTCTCCATGTCATTCCACAACTTGTCTGACCATAAGTCATTAGTGTGCAATCTATCAAATCTTGAGATGCTCTTGAAGTTCAGGTAGAATATAATTATGGATTAACTTTGTTTCTTACAGACTTGTTTTAATTTTCTTAAATTTCAAGATGAACTTGAGCAATCGATAGTCTGTTCCACAACTGGTCCCTGGTCTTGTTTTGACTGATGATCGACTTGCTCATCATCTCTTCTCCACAGATGTAGTCAATTCTATTTCGACATATTCCACCTGGTTAGGTTCATGTATATGATCATTGTTTAAATATTTAAAGAGGTATTTACAACGACTAGGCTGGTGGCCTTGCAAAAACCTATCATGTGAGTTTTGGCATTGTTGCTTCTATCACCAAAGCCATATTTTCCAACTCCTGAGTCTTCTGTTTTGTTTCTAACTTTTGCATTCTAATCACCAGTAATTAACAGGGATCTTGATTGCGTGTTTGATCAATTTAAGACTGAAGAAGATGCTAAAAGTATTCAACTTTGGCATTTTTGGGTTGGTGCATACATTTGAATATTTCATGTTAAGTTGTCTTCCTTACAGACATATGAACATTGCCCTATCATTGACAGCATTATACTTCAGAATAGATATTTAAATGGTCTTTTTCATAAAAAATGCAATACTATTCTTCTCCAATTTGTTATCATCAGCACATACTTTGATTGTCTAGTTCAAAATAGCCAATACCAGGCCATTTCATTAATGCCTAGGGTATTGATCTTTATGCATTTCATTTCAATTTTGATGTCTTCCAGTTTTCTAGATTTATATTTATTACTTTCCATGTTCCATTAACTAATGCAGATTTTCAGCTGTTTCTTCTGATTTTTAATTGTGCTACATCAGTAAATGAAAATCCTGAAAGTTTTACTTCTTTACTTTGAGGAGACAGCTCTTTCCAGTTATATTTTGAGTGCCCTCCAATCTCAGGTATCTTCTAACATGAGGGGCTTATCTGCTGGCACTATACCAAGCAGTATTCCACTCTATTTAAGAGGTTTTTACTGGTCTATTTTTTTACTTTCTTTCAGAAGTTGATTGTAAGGTCCCTCTTCCCAGTCTTATTTTGGGAACTCTGCTAAAATCTGTCTAAATGCCTAAACCAGCTGGTATTGAAATACTGGTGGCATAGCTTACAACATCATCCAAACACATAATCTACCACAGTAGGGCAAAATGGCAGATGAGTGATGAAAAATATATAAATAGGTAATATAATATTTCTATGTGAATAAAGTGAATAAATCCACTTTAATTTAGAGAAGAAGATATTGGACAAGGGGTCTAAAATCTAACTTCATGATTTTCAAATCTAGTATTATTATTTAGTTGTTGATAAGTTTAGACATATTACTTGTACTATGTATTACTCAAGATCATCTTCACAGTAAGATTTTCCTATATGGCAGAGAAATGCTTGCATACAACGACTTTTATATGACAGATTTGAGCAGGTATCATGATTCTACCATGGACTCAAATGCTTATTTTATAAAGTAACATTTCACTTTTGTTTTTCTTTAAAGCAACATGGGGATAAAATATTTAATAATTTCTATAAAATGTTATCATCTTTATATATAGGCAGTGTTCAATGATATGCCCTAATCTTATTAGTAAAAACAAAATAACAAAACTTAAGTTAGTTTTAAGCCATAGTTAACCTACAGGACAGGCAGAACTGTTCCGTGATGTTTCCAAGGCTTTCGATCCTTACGAAAGCCTACTGCTGCATTTTTCTCCTGTGAGGCAGCTGGTGGGTTCTAACCAAGATCAGATCTGTCAGTTAACAGTTAACAGTCGCGTGTGTAGCCACTGCACTATCAGGAGTCATTCCTTACATCAATGCTACTTTCATTCCATATTGTCCTCATTAGAAATCACATGCAAAACTACAACATCAACAAATGAAAAGTTTCCACTTCAACATGACAGTTTGAGAACCCATTCACCAATGATATTGGTGAAAAATGATTAAAACAGCAGCAGTAACAAAAATAAACAGAGTGTCAATTATCAAGATTTGTGATGGCTACTACAATGTGTCAATTGGCTATTGTTCTCAAAATTATTTAACTATCCATTTTGTTGTGATGTAAGGGTCTTTTCCTTATGGATGTGGTCTGGGTTCAGTACATATGGATGTTCTGGCAAAACTTGAGCCCCCTCAACTCTACATTAACTTTGTCATTCTCTGACCTCCAGTTCTTGGGATGTGAGGTAGCAGCCTTCTGCCTGACCTGCATGAGGAAGTGGTCCCAAATGCCTGTGGCCTCCACTCCTATCACTTTAGCCTTCCTTTCCCTGTATGCACCTATGGCTTCAGAGAGAATAACTGATGACCAGTTGAATGAGGAGAACAGAACCGTTGCCTGGTTTACAGGTATGATAGGCACACACCACTTAAAAGTGCATAGTGGTCGTACTGGAGACCCTTTCAGGGATCTCCCTTAAATTTAGGGGTGTAAAGAAAGCCTCCCAAAGGACACGTAGTTTACTTAGAAAAATGGCCAGAAATTCAATGGCATTCTGATTCATGGTCTGTGCCAACAATTTGGCTGGATAGTTAGGAACTTAGGAGAAAAATGATTGGAAAACAGGTGTCTATAAGGTAAAAGGAAGAGTTGTGAGGATAGAGCTGTATGAATGGGCCAAGGAAGTGAAAATACTTCTGTCTTATATGAGTGGTCACCAAAGGGAGACCTCAGCAGAGGAGGATTTAAAAATCAAATGGATAGGATGACACAATCTATTTGAACAAGCATCCTCTTTCACCATCTATTACTGTCATCGCCCAATGTGTTCATGAAAATAGTGGCCATGGTGGAAGGGATGGAAGTTATGCATAGAACTTCCACTTGTCAAATTGCCTTGACTACTGCGACTGCTGAGTGACCAGTATGCCATCAGCAGAGACCAACACTGTGTTCTTGATACAACACCATTGTATTGATCAGCCAGTAAAGTGATGGCAGGTTGGTTGCATTGTACTGCTTTCATCATGAAAAGGGCAGAGTTGTTTGTTTCCTATTGATATAAACACTTACTTGGATACAGATTTGCCAAGACTACCATCTGTGGATTTACAGAATATTTTATTCACCATTATGGTCTCCCCACAGCATTGTTTTGGATTAAGAAACTCACTTTACAGCAGATACAGTTCTCCAATGGGCTCATGCTGATGGAATGAATTGGTCTTACTGTTTTCCTCATCATCCTGAGGCTATTGGTTTGATAGAATTATGGAAATGATGGAATGACCTTCAAAAGACACTTAGCTACTTTACAATACTTTGCAGAGCTGGGGCAGTGTTCTCCAAGAGGCTGTCTATGCTGTACTCCAGTGTTCAATATATGTTACTACTACTTTATTCTTTATTTAAAAATTATGTATGATTTTAGGAACTATATATAGGTGTCAACTTGGCAAAGGGTAGAATGTGATGGTTAATGTAAAGAGTCAATTTGGAGAGACCAGGATTCTCAGTGGTGTGGCCATTCCCCATGATAAAAATCTCATCTGGTGTTTGTTACATAAAGTCTAATGTAATGTAATCAACTCCATGATGAGACCTGCTGTGAGCAATCAATTGAGAGGGCGCATTTCCTTGGGGTGTGGCCTGCTTCTTGCAAAGCTCCTAGCAAAACATTTGGATGTTCTAGCAAAGCTTGTGCCTATTCAATCCTGTATCTGATATGTCATCCTCAGAAATCTCATTGTTGGGATGTTCAACCTGGAGATCTTGGGATGTTGCCAATTCTCATATACCTATGAGGAATCCTGGTGTGGCAATGTAGGATAAGCACTGGAGTACTATTACAGGGTTAGCAGTTCAAACCCACAAGCTACTCCTTAGAAACTCTATACAAGGTCACTATGAGAAGCACCCCCCATGGCACTTAACTACAGCAACAACAACATATACCTGTAAATCTGCAGGCTTATCTTCCACATGACCTACCAATTTTGAATCCGTCAGTCCTTGCAGTTCTGCAAGTCAAGAGAAGCCTCCCATCTGATGCCTGACTTACAAATTTGCTATTTTCCATCCCTAAAACTGTAAGCATCTAAAGGATTTGTGGTGACTTTCAACAGGCTATTTTATGAAAAACTATCTCTGTGATTAATATATTCTGAAAGTAGAATTCTAATATTGATCATGAAGATTGATGTAGAAAATAATATTACTCATCTATTTTTAACCCCAGGATAGTTCATGTGTCCTTTAAAAGTCCCTAAGTTTAATTTGTTACTGACTTTTTGATAGTTCATGTGTCCTTTAAAAGTCCCTAAGTTTAATTTGTTACTGACTTTTTGATATGTTTAATTAAAATATTCAACAGACAGAAGTACACACACACACAAAAAAAAAAAAAAAAACAAAAAAAAACAAAACAAAAAAAAAACCAACACTTGTTTTGATCTCCTGACATCTTCTATTAGGCAGAACTTTTATACAGTGCCTGGGTGGCCTCTGTTGATAAATTCAATCTTAGAGAATTCCGTATCATAGAGATCAGGATTGAATAATAATTCTTTCTCTTCACTACCCTGTTTTTGAAAGAATCAGTGTTATCTGGATGATTTACAATGACCACTGTTAATAGATCTGAAGAACCTATGATCTGAAGCACATATGCTTCAGCCAGGGAAATGTGGAATTTGTCTATAAGCTATTGTCCTTGTTTTAGGAAAGGACAGAGGTGACAAGTCCAAGTTGTTTATTCCAAAAAAGTAAACACAAATTGACACACACGTGTTCCCCATGTTGCCTCCCAGTCCCTGGATGTTTGTTGTTGTTAAGTACCACTGAGTTGATTTTGATTCATAGTGGTCCTGTATAGGTTTCTAAGGCTATAACTCTATGCAGGACAGAAAGGCTCATCTTTCTCCTGAGGGTAGGTGTTAGATTCAAACTGCTTAACTTGTTATTCATAGTCCAGTGCTTATCCTACAGAGAGCCTCCATTCTCCTCAGTCCCTGGATAGCTGACCATTATTATTAAACAGAACTTCATTAGAACATCTTCATTAGAACAGAATAATTATGTTGCCTCTAAAAGCCAAGAATCCACTCTTCACCAGTGGCTTATTAGTTTAGATAATCTTGGTGAAACTGGTGTGAGTTGCAAAATAATTTTACATTTTTCTTGCTTTTTATACCTTATATGATTGGCGAATCTGGCTTTGAATAGTGTATTGTACAAAGTGAATTCGAGTGCTACTCAGAAAGGAGTTCATCTCTTTTCAGTGGAGTGTAGTTCTTTCTAAAAGGAAAGTTGCCTTTTTATTTGGCTATCTCCTTGTTACTATTGCTGTCTGTCCCTGTTTCTTTTTTAAAGTAAAAGTATGGTCGACGAAACCTTTAGAACCAAAAGCTCTCTTGTTTCTTTCTTAACTGTTCCTATTCTATGTTTGCTGTAGAGAGTCTTCTTATAAAAGGAAAGAGCAATGGGAAGCAGATGCAGTGCCATCCTGTGCCTCCCAAGCTTAAATGACTGTTTTATATTCCTTTGAAAACAAATATCATTTCATGCATCATTTCTCAGAAGTACAGGCAAATCCTTACTTTTCTCATTTTCCTGGACAGTTAATGTCTTAGCAGGACTTAACACTCTAAAAAGAGATATTTACACAATTGAAGATGTATATGTATATATATATATATGTGTGTGTGTGTGTGTATGTGTATATGTATATATATATGTGTATGTATATATATGTATATGTATATATATACCTCTCTGAAAGGAGCTCTGGTAGCGTAGTGGTTACGAATCAGGCTGTGAGCCACAAGGTCAGCAGTTCGAAACTACCAGTGGTTCCACAGGAGAAAGATGAGGCTTTCTGCTCCCGTAAAGATTTACAGCCTTGGAAACCCTGTACAGAGTCGCTATGAGTCGGAACCGACTCCACGTCACATAACAACAACAACAACAACATACCTCTCTGAATAACTACTGGCAAATTTTCTTTGGGTATTAGCTTATTAGTGAAAGCAGGGCACAATAATTTCAGAATTTGCCATAAAGAAAACAAAGAAAAGGAAGAAAAAGAAAATCTACTATGATTTCAGTTATATGTTTTAATGACTATGTATAACAATTGGTACTGTAGCATCAGAACTGGACTGTGAACCACAAGGTCAACAGTTCAAACCCACCAGCTGCTCCTTGGAAGATATCTGTGTGTCAGAACCAACTCAATTGCACTTAACAACAACAACAGGGACAACATAACAATTATATATATGTACATTTGAAAGATACATATATATGTAGCATATTTTCTAACCTGTATAAAGATATGTTTAATGGACGCTTGAACTCAAAGTCTTCTAAACAATTCTGTTACTCATGAACTGCTTGAGAACCATTGCTCTGGGATACTTAATAATAATGTATAGCTAAGATGAACTCAGTGCTATCTACAGGACACTCTCGGCTGTTTTGTTTGTATTTCTATATGATGATTTATGCTCTGTTGTGTCTCTGGTCATTTCTGTTTATTTTGGGTATAAAGAACATAGAATTTGGCCTGACTCATTCTACTGATTCCATGGTCCCCCTACTAAGGTGGAGGATATAGAGACACAGGAGGCTAAAAGTTATTTCTTGATGGATAAACCAGGCTGAACTTCATATTTGTTTGTGTTGGTTCTTCATGAACCCATTACTGAAGGGTAGGATTAGAGAATAGGATTAGAGAACACTTAGTTAAACTTGAATTTCAAATAAGCAAAATATATATCTTAGTAATATGCATATAAGGAGCTCTGGTAGCGTAGTGGTTACGAATCGGGCTGTGAACCGCAAGGTCAGCAGTTCGAAACTACCAGCTGTTCCTCAGGAGAAAGAAGAGGCTTTCTGCTCCGGTAAAGATTTACAGTCTTGGGAACGCTGTACAGGGTCACTATGAGTTCAACCGACTCCACGGCATATAATCACCACCACTATGTATATGTATGTATACTTACAGTCAGAGACATATATATACACACTTATAATTGGATGGTGGAATCCAGTTGTGGTGTTGCGGGTTAGTGCACTGGATTGCAAGGTCTGCTTGAACTACAAAATTGGCGTTTGCTCTCATTGGCCTCTCCTCGGAAACCCTATACAGGTTCTCTGTGAGTCGGAACTAATTCGACTGCACTTAACAACAAAATTGAATGGAGTCTTAGTATTGTGCTACAGGACAATGTGCTGGACTAAAAGGTCAGTTTGAACTGCAAGGTCAGGCGTACAAACCACCAGCTGCTCCTCAGAAATCCAATACAGAGTTGCTATGGGTCAGACCCTACTTGACGGCACTTAACAGCAACAACAATAATTAAATAGCCACTCCTCTGAAAACCCTATACAGGGTCCTTAGAGTTTGAAACCGCCTCAAGAGCACTCAACAATATTTGTAGAAGCACACAATGTGGTGGTTGTTACAGTGAGTAGAGTTGGTTCTGACTCAGGGCAACCCTATGCATCAAAGAAGGAACACTGCCCAGTCCCCTGTTAGCCTCACAAGTTTTCTGTGTGACACAGTTGTTGCCACTTCATCACTTTGGGAGTTTTCTTCCTTTATCTGACCGTCCACTTAACCATGTATGATGCCCTTCTCTGTGGACTGGTACCTCCTGATAACATAGCCAGAATACTAGAGGTGAAGTGTCACTATCCTCATTTCCAAGGCACTTTCTGGTTGTACTGCTTCCAAGACAAATTTCCTTGTTCTGCTCACATTCCATGGTAGTTTCAGTGTTGTTTACCAGTACCATAATTCACATGCCTTGGTTCTTCTATGGTTTTCCATATTCATTGTCTAACATTCACAGGTGTATGAAGTAATTGAAAATACTATGACTCAGGCCCATCTTAGTCCTCAAGGTGACATATTTGACCTTTAACACTTTACAGAAGTCTTTTGCCTCACTTTTGCCTAATACATTATGCCGTTTGTGTATTTAAGTGGTGAAGTGAAGTGCTGAACAACTATTTCAAATGGCAGTTCACAGACACAAATTAAAGTATCATGATGAAATATGCACATACCTGGAGTTAGAAAACCAAAAGGAAGAACATGTTCGGCATGATTCTGAAGTTGAAAAAAAAAAACAAGAAACAAAAAAACCATTAAGAAAAAAATTCAAGCCTCAAGTTGCAATATTCAAATTCTATTAGAAAATATTGAATGAAGCATGAAATGTCACATGAAGGTAGATAAAACACAAACTAACTGTAGCAAAAAGAATTGGTTGACATTCAACTTTTTCAAGAGGTACCATCTAATCAAAAACCAATGATACTGAAGGACAAAGTTGAACATACACTGAAGGCACTGGTGACAAACAAGATTCCAAGAACTAACAAAATACCAATTAATATATTTCAACATGAGGATGCAATGCTAGAACCACTCAATCATCTATACCAAGAAATGTTTAAGACAATTACCTGAATAACCAATTGGAAGAAATTCATATTTGGGCCCATTCCAAAGAATGGTAATCCAACAGAATGAAGAAATGATCAAGCAGCGTCATTAAAATCACACCAAATGAATTTTTGCAACTGATAATTTAAGAATAGTTGCAGCAGTATATTTATAGGGAACTTTCAGAAGTGCAAGCCAGATTCAGAGGAACAAGTAGAACAAGGGATAATATTGCTGATGTCAGATGGAGCTTAGATTAGATGGAAGCAATGTATATCAGAAAGATGTTTGCTTGTGTTTTATTGCAAAGGCATTCGACTGTGTGGATCATAGCAAATTATGAATAACATTATGAAGAATGGGAATTCCAGAACACTTACTTGTGCTCATGTGAAACCTGTACATACACCAAGAGGCAGTCGTTTGAACAGAACAGAATTCTACATCATTTAAAATTGGAAAAGTGTGCATCAGGGTTATAGCCTTTCAATATTCTTATTCAATGTATATACCGAGCATTAACCTGAGAAACTGGAGTATGTGAAGAATATTGTGACATCAATATTGGCTGAAGGCTCATTAATAGCTTGAGATATGCAGATGACATGTCTTGCTTGCTGAAAGGAAAGATGATCTGATAAAGTCAATAGACTGCCACCTTCAGTATGGATAATACCTCAACATAAAGAAAACAAAAAAAAATTCTCACAAATGAACCAGTAAGCATCACCATAATGAGTGGAAAAAATATATAGAACTTGTCAAGGATTATATTTTACTTAAATCTACCATCCTTGTCCATGGAAGCCACAGCCAATAATTCACATTGCATTGGATAAATATATTATAAAAGACTTCTTTAAAGTGAGGACGACTGTGCACTTGACATAACCAATGATACTTTTGATTGCCTTGTGTTTTATGAAAGTTGGAAAACAAAGAGAATTGATACACTTGAATTTTGTAGTTAGAGAAGAATATACACTATGACATGTTATGTTGTTGTTAAGTACTGTCAAGTTGGTTCCAACTCATAGCAATCCTGTATAGGGTTATTGAGAAGCCACTGGTGAGTTGGAACTGCTAAACTTGTGGCTCAAATCAACCTTGAGGTCGAGTGCTTATCCTATGGTGCCACATCAGGACACTATACCACAGACTGCTAGAATAAGCAAATCTACTTATGTATGGTGTTGGAGGAGAATATTGAAAGTGCCATGGGCTGCCAAAAGAACCAATAGATCCATTTTGGAAGAAACGCAGCCAGAATGCTCCTTGGAGGCCATACTTTGGACTTATTGTCAAGAGGGACCAGTCGCTGGAGAAGGATATCATGTTCGGTAAGGTGGAGGGTCAGAGAAAAAGAGGAGGATCCCCAATGAGATGGATTGGCCAAGTGGCAGCATCGATGGACTCAAGCATGGCAATAGTAGTGAGGTTGGCCCAGGATTGAGCAGTGTTTCGTTCTGCTGTGCATAAGGTTGCTATGGGTCGGTAAGGACTTGATGGCACCTAACAACAACAACACAACTTAGGAAGAAGTACAACCAGAATGCTCCTCCCAAGTATTAATGGCATGACTTCATCTCACATACTTTGGGCATATTATCAAGAGGGGTCTTCTACTGGAGACGGAAAACATGCTTTGTGAAATAGAGGGCCTGCAAAGAGAGAAAGACTGTTAATGAGATGAACTGACATAGTGATAACAATACACAGAAATGGTTATGAGAATGGTAGGAGGACCAGGCATTGTTTTGTTCTCTTATTGGTCCACCAAGAGTCAGATCTGACACAAGGGCGCCTAACAACAGCAAGATACATATTAATATAAATATATCCTATGTAATTTTGGAGATATATTTATTGTGGCTTTGTATTCGTTTTTAGGATTGAAACTAAGGATTGCTGAAAACCCAGAGCATAAATTGTTGTTGCTACTGTTTTTAACTGCCATCAATTAGATTCTGACTCCTGGCAGCACCATGCACAACAGAAGAGAATACTGCCCAGTTCTGCACCATCCTCACAATTGTTATGCTTGAGTCCATTGCTGCTGCTACTGTGCCAATTGATCTGGTTGGGAGTCTTCCTCTTTTTCACTGACACTTTACCAAGCATGAGATTCTTCTCCAGGAACTTGTCTGTTTTGATAGCATGTCCAAAGTATGAGAGACCAAGTCTCACTCACCATCTGGTTTCTAAGGAGCATTCTGGTTGTATTTCTTCTAACACAAATTTGTTTGTTCTTCCTGCAGTATATGGTACTTTTGACATGCTTCTCCAGAACCATATCTCAAACACATCAATCTGTCTCCATTCTTGCGTATTCATTGTCCATCTTTTACATGCATATGAAGCTAATAAAAACACCATGGCTTGATCAGGCATACCTTAGTCCTCAAACTGACGTCTTTGCTCTTGAATGCTTTAAAGAGGTTATGTGCAACAGATTTTCCTAAGTGGTTTATTGACTGCTACTTATTGTGGATCCAAGCTAAATAAAGATTTTGACAACTTCAGTATTTTCTCCAGTTATCATGATGTTGTTTATTAGTCTAGTGTAAGGAGCTCTGGTAGCGTAGTGGTTACGACTCGGGCTGTGAACCGCAAGGTCAGCAGTTCGAAACTACCAGCTGCTCCACGGGAGAAAGATGAGGCTTTCTACTCCCGTAAAGATTTACACCCTCGGAAACCCTGTACAGGGTCGCTATGAGTCGGTTCCGACTCCACGGCACATAACAACAACAACAACAACAAAGGACATTTTGCTTTCTTTACATTTAGGCACAATTCACACTACAGGCTGTGATCTTTGATTACATCAATAAATATTTTAAATCCTCTTCACTTGAGCAAGTAAGATTATATCATCTGCCTATCACAGATTGTTAATGAGTCTACCTACAACCTTAGTGCCACATTCTTCTCCATATACTCCAGCTTCTCAGATTATTTGCTCAGCATAAAGAATGAATAAGTATGGTGAAAGAATATAGTCATAGTATACAACATTCCCAATTTTAAACCATTCAGTATCCTCTTGTTCTGTTCCAATGACTGCTTCTTAATCTATGTGCAGGTACCTCATGAGCACAATTAAGTGTTGTGAAATATCCGTTCTTCCTAATGTTTTCTATAACTTCTCATGATCCACAGAGTCAAAAGCATTTGCATAGTCAATAAAGAACAAGTAAATATTTTTCTAACCTCTGCTTTCAACCTAGAGTTACCTTACATCAGTAATAATGTCCCAATTTCATGTCCTCAGCTGAATCTCCTGGATCTGGCAGTTTCCTGTCAAAGTGCTGTTGCCTCCATTTTTAAATGATCTTCAGCAGCATTTTACTGGCATGTTGATATTGATACTATTGTTCCATGCTTTTCACATTCTGTTCTGTCAATTTTCTTTGGAATGGGCCCAAGTATGGATCTCTTCCAACCAGTTGACCAGGTGCTACCTTGTAAATATTTTGGCATAAATGAATGAGATTTCCAGTGCTGCTTTAGTTTGTTGAAAGATTTCAGTTTGTGTTACGATAATTCCTGGATCCTTGATTTTCTCCAATGTGTCTGTACAGCTTGGATTTCTTCCTTCAGTATCATTGGATATTGATTATATGCTATGTCTTAAAATGATTGTACATCATCCACATATTTTTGGTACAGTGACTTTGTATACATTCCATCTTCTTTAAATGCTTTCTGCATAATTCAAACTTCTATCAGCTTGTACTCTGGTGGCTTATGTATTGCTGTCATAATGGAAGCAATGCCACCAGTATTTTATAGACCAGCGGGGCCACCCCTGGTGTACATGTTTCACTGGAACTTCCAGACTAAGAAAAAGTAGGAAGAAGGAGAGGTGAACTCTTTCCAAATGTGAAGCCACTGAAAACCTTATGAATAGCAGTGGAGCATTATCAAGCATTGTCCTGGAAAATGAAAACATTATGAATAGTACCCCAATATTTTCAGATACAGTGTCAGAAGATGAGCCTTGCCATTGGGAAGACATTCAAAATATGGCTGAGGAAGAGCTGCCTCCTCAAAGAAGAATGAACTATGATACAATAACAATAAAGTTTTCAGAACCTTCAATTGCTGATGGAATGCAACTAAAATGAAGAGAAATGAATGTAAACATCCATTAAAATCAGAACTTTGAGTATATGGAACATGAATCTAGGAGAATTGAACCTTGTAAATAATGTCATGGAACACATAAATATTGATATTGTAAGCATGAGAGAGCTGAAATGGACTGGTATCGGGCGCTTTGAATCACAACAGTCATATGGTTTACTATTGCCAAGAAAGACAGTTGAAGAACAATGGTGACAGCTTCATCATCAAAAAGAACATCTCAAGGATAATCTCCACACACCTCATAGGAAAACCAATTAATACTACTATTATTCACATTTACACACCAACCACTAAAATCGGTGATGATGGAATTGAAGAATTCTACCAACGTCATGAGTCTGATATTGGCCAAACATTCAATTAAGATGTATTGATAATTACTGTTGATTGACATGTGAAGGTTGGAAACGAAAAGGAAGTAACAATGTTTGGAAAATATTGCCTTGATGGTAGAAATGATGCTGAAGATAGCAGGATTGAACTTTGCAAGACCAAGAATTTATTTATTGCATATACCTTTTTTGAGCAACATAAAAGGCAATTATACACATAGACCTCACCAAATGGAATACACGGGAATAAATTGATTACATCTATGTAAAGAGATAGTGGAAAAACTCTGTCATCAGGAAAACAAGGTAAATGGCAGACTGCAGAGAAGACCACAAATTGCTCATATGCAAGTTCAAACTAAGGCTGAAGAAAATTGAAACATGTCCACAAGAGCCAAAATGTGACCTTGAACAGATGCCAATTGAATTATATCTAGAACAGAAGTGAATGTCAGAAACTATATCTAGAATAGAATTGAATATCACTAATGACCAAAGACCAGAAAATCTGTCAGATGACATAAAAATATCATTGATAAGACAGGAAGGAAAGAAAGGACAAAAATGGATGTCAGACTATTAACCTTAAGATGAGAGACAAGAGGCAAGCCAGGTTGGTCTGAAATTTAGGGAGATGTTTAAACTCCTGAGCCTGTGGACACTCACCTAGTTACTGGAGGTTAGATCTGAGAGTGAAGTGGCCAGCTGATATGAAGTGCAGAGAGGTATGCACCAACTCCCTAACTTGGAGCTAGTACCCATTTGACCTAGCTTGAGTGGCTACTGACAAGATGACGATAAAGATGCTTGATACTGGAGCAAGTGTAAATTACTACAATTTGATGAACTGGACCTTTGTTTATGGATGCACTTGCTCAAAACCCCAACTAGAGTGAAAGGATTCTTCATATCAAAGAACAAGTTTATTTCCTCAGTGCACAGGGTAGATAGGGACAGGCAATCTAGACATTGTATATAAAAAAGGAGGTGCTATAAAGACACAAAGTGGCTGGCTTACAAACTTGCATGCATATACATATTTCAGAACAAGGAGGGTAAGATAGAATCCCCACTGAATGGTTTTCCTCTTCTCCAGAAGGATCTGGTGAAAAGGGATCAGGAGTGACACTTATAGGATTTTGTGTCAGTCGTGAGTATTTGTTAGCAGGATTAATTGTGATTGTCACAACTGCAATTGTAGAAGACGTGTAATTAAAAGGGAGGATCCCAGGCAGGACCATCAAGAAGGAAGAGCATGAGTGGAGCATGAGATTCTATGCAGAGAAGTGGTGACAGCTGAGTTCTTGGTCAAGGCGGTAGCATGAAGAGAAAGAGCAGCCGCAGGCTCTAGGCCAATATACTTAGTAAGACTGTGTCTGCAGGCAGGAGGTTGGCTTGCAGAATATGCCCTTAGGACATTTAAATGAATACATATTTTGTGATCTATATGTGTATATCAAATATTCTTGTTTTGTTCATTTGTGAAATATAAAATGTAAAAGGGAAGACCCAAGGAGGAAAGAGGATAACTGTTGCTTCAGGGAAGGGATTGTAATCCTTGAGACAAAACAAAGCATAGAAAACATTGAAGGGAAAGCTGATTATCTTATCTTGTCTGTTAATCTTCACTCAAATCACACTGAAAAGTTAAAAAAGAAAAGAAAACAGATGTCATAAGATATTCTGAAATTTGCTCTGCAACATAGACATACAAAGCAAATGAAAAAAGTGAAGGCAAAGAGCTGAACAGAAAATTTCAAAAGGCAATTAGAAAAGACAAAGTCAAATATAGATGAGCAAAGACCTGGAGTTAGAAGACCAAAAGAGAAAAAAAAAGTTCAGCATTTTTCAAGTTGACAGAGCGGAAGTAAAAATCAAGCCTCAATTTGTAATATTGAAGAACTTCATGTGCTTCTTGTGTGTTGCTATAGGATAAACACAATGTCAGTAGTTCAAACCCACCAGCTGTTCCTTGGAAACCCTATACTGGGTCGCTATGAATCAAGGCCAGCTCAGTGATATGTAGCAGCAACAATAAAGGCCAAAATATTGTAAGATGCAGAAAATATCAAAAGAAGATGGAAGGAATACATAGAGTCACTGTAATAAAAACAAATAGTCAATGCCCAACCATTTGAAGAGGTAGCATATGATTAAGAATTGATGGTACTGAAGGAAGAAGTCCAAGAAACACTCAAGGCATTGGCAAGATAACAAGGTCCCAGGAACTGACAAAATACAAATTGAAATCTTTCAACAACTGATGTAGCACTGGAGGTTCTTACACATCTAAGCCAAGACATTTGGAAGACAGCTACCTGACCAGTGGAGTGGAAGAGAACCGTGTTTGTTGCAAGAAGATTTTTTCTGCAGATGATTAAAAAGCAGCTAGAAGAGTACTTTGAGAGGGAACTGCCATAAAGGCAAACTGCATTCGAAAGAAGATGTGGAACTAAATATATCATTGCTGACGTCAAATGTAGCTTGGCTGAAAGCAGAGAAAAATAATAAAAGGTGTTTACTTGTGCTTCATTGACTATGTAAATGTTTTCTTTGTGGATCATGATGATTTATGAATAACATTGAAAAGAATGGGTATTCCAAAACATTTCATTGTGTTCATGAGAAATCTGCACATAGACCAAGAGGCAGTTGGTAAAACAGAACAAGGGAATGCTGAATGCTTTAGAATCAGGAAAGAGATGTGCCAGGCTTGTTTGCTTTCACCATACTTATTCAATATGTATCCTGAGCAAATCATCTGAGAAGGTGAGTTACATGAAAAAGAATGTGGCATTAGGATTGGAGGAAGACTCCTTAAGATCCTGCAATATGCAGATGATATAACCTTGCTTACTACAAGCAGAGGACCTAAAGTACTTACTGATGAAGATTAAGCATGACAGCCTTCAGTGTGGATTGTACTTCAATGTAAAGAAAATAATGCTACAACTAGACAGATAAATATGATCATGATAAATGGAGAAAAGATGGAAGTTGTGAAAGAATCATTTTGCTTCAACTCACAATAAATACACATGGAAACTTCAGTCACAAAATTAAATTACATGTTTCATTAGGCAAATCTGCTGCACAAGACCTTTTTAAAGTGTTCAAGAGTAAAGATGTCACTTTGAGTGGCCTTACTCAAGACATGGTATTTTCAATTACTTCATATGCATGTGAAAGGTGGACAAAAATAAGGAAGGCCATAGGAGAATTGATGCATTTGAGTTATGGTATTATAGAAGAATATTGAAGGTATTATGACCTAAAAGAAAAATCTATGTTGGTTTTCCTTTGTAGCCATCAGTTCGTTTTTCTTTAGCTACTTTCAGGGTTCTTGTCTTTGGTTTTTGTAAGTTTAGTTTTGCTAGGCCTTGGTGATTTTCTTCTGGAATATATCCAGTTTGGGGTTTGTTCAGCTTCTTGGATACTTATCATCTTATCCTTCATTATGTCAAGACAGTTTTCTTCCAGCTTCTCTTTAGCTATCTTTTCTACCATTTTCTCCGTCTCTTTCTATTCTTTCTATTCTTGTAGGTTACTACTCTTCATGTTGTCACACATGAGACTTAGACTTTCTTTAGTTTTTTTTTTTTTTCATTTTTTTCTGATTGTACTTCTATCTTACTAGTTTTGAGAGATTTATCTTCAAGCTTGCTAATTCTGGCTTTCATTGATTCAATTATATTCCTTTGCGCTTGCAGTTTATTGTCCATTTCTTACATCTTAGGATTGATCTTCTGGATTTCTGTTTGCGTGCTTTGTATTGTCTCCAATGCTGTATCTATTTGATTGTTTCCATAGAGCTTTTCTGATTCTTCCTTGTTTTCTTGGACCTTTTTGTGAAAATTTTTAAGTACCTCAATATCATTCTCACAAATTCTTTTTCAGGTAGTCCAATACCTCTTATGCCTCAAACGCATTTTCTAGATCTTTGTCTTTGTCATTTGTTTGAGCCACTCTGTCATCATGTGAATAGGACTTTTCTGCTGTTGTCTAGGCACTGTGGTGTTGCTGTATTAGTACTAAGTTGATATGATTGTATGTTGGTATTTTCTTAGGCACTCACCAATTGCCTCTTGGCAAGTGTGATCAGGAGATGAGCTTCTCTGTTCACTGTTCATATAGTTCAATTAGAAATGGATTTAGTAGATGTTGGTTATAGTCAGTGCTGTGCTGTGTATTTTCTGGTATTATTTATTGTCCAATTGATGGAGCTGAATGTGAAATAATCAAGAAATATGGATGCATTTGAACTATGGTGGTTGCAAAGACTATCAAAAGTCTTGCAAACTACAGAAGAACAAACAATTCTGTCTTGGTATAAGTACAACCAGACGATTCCTTAGAAGTGGAGATGGGAAGCCTTTATCTCATATAATTTTGATTTGTTCCAAAGAGGGACCAGTCCCTAGAGAAGGACATCAAGCTTGGTAAAGTGGAGAGTCCGTTAAAAACGAGGAAGCCCTCCAAAGAGATGGATAGACACAGTGACCGTGACAATGGGCTCAACCACAGCCAACAGCTGTGAAGATGACACAGGCAGTGTTTAGCTCTGCTGTGCCTAGGGTCAATTTTATTTGTAAAGTACTTAGTGACATCTAACAGCAATACATTTCAGAGGAAGACCAAAATGCTTATTTTTCTGAAGTGCCAGGTCTTTATGCATCAAGGTCTGACCTTGGATGAGTAACACTGGCTATACTTACAAGACATTTATAAGTGCAGAGTACCAGGACCTACTCTGGAAACTAAATTTAAATCTTCATTTAACAAGATCTATAGCTAATTTGTATGGCATTAGTGATTTGTTGTGATATTCTTGGGTTTTTTGTTTTTTTAAAAGCAGAACTTATAGACTAAGACAGACTACAAAAAAAAAAAAAAAATCTCATTAGAAGTGACCATCCCTGAAGAAGGAAGTAATACTTGGTAGTATTCTAATGAGTGAGAGGAATACAGTCAATGATATATTTTGACACAGAGGCTACTACGGTGGGCTCAGTCATAACAATTCTTCAGATGGTGTACTACTGGGTGATCTTTGTTCTGTTGTATAAAGGATTGCTATCATTTTGAACCAACTTGACAGAAACTAACAGCACTGTTAGGGATTTCCTAGGATAGACTTCTTCTCTTATAGCCATCTCAGCATTTGTTAATTATATTTTCTTATTTTAGATTATTTTATCTCTCTATATTCTTCATTTGAAATTCCTAAGAGGTAGTTTTACTTCAGTTATTTACTATAACTAGTGTATACTGTTTTTTGATTCAGGCCTTCTTATGAGTCATCTTTTAGGTTTGTTTGAAACATTCTTGTGCCAGAAGCAGAATAATTTTCCAAGAAGGGGTCACATGCTTAAAAGAAACTAAACTGTGGTTTCAATTTTCTTAATTAGATAGCTGTTCGGTATGTATAACCTGGAAAGGAAGTTATGTGTATCTGGCGCTATAATTATCTACCTAATATAGTATAGAGTACTGGTGTGGCAATGTAGGATAAGTACTGAACTTGTAACCTCTAGGTTGACAGCTCAAACCTACCAATCACTCCTCAGAAACCTTTATAGGGTTGCTATGAATTGCAATGGACTCAGTGGTACTTAACAGCAACAACAGTATTGTATGTAGTGGAAATTCATTCTTTTGCCTTCCCAATAAAATCTGTCAGTTCTTTGAAGGAATTGCTCCTGTAGGTGTTATGGTTAACTGCTAAAAATAAAACTTGCCATCTTTTCCACAAGATGCATGTATGCCAGTGAGCCATTAATACTAGATTAAGAGTGTGAATATGTCCCAACTTGATCCAGAATAATTCTTCAAGATTATAAAGTTGATCATGAGATGAAGATAAATCATTCTTGCTTCTCAAGTCACAAGGTGGAAATAAAACAAATGTAAAATGCATCTGCTATAAATGAGAACAAAACGAGTACACATAGGACACAATGATAATGAAAGAATAGAAAGAAAGAGAAGGTAGCCTGATAGCAATTAAAATCTCAGTTCCAGTCTTGGAGGTTCAAAAATTATGGTTGCTCTAATTTTTCTTCCTTGAACAAACCAAGTATCTTGCCAATAAATCCTATAAACATATTTATGACTATTAATTATTTTATTTATATTTTAAACTGTAGGATCATATAGATTCAAGTACTCATACCTCAGGTGAGTAATTTGATGAATTTTGAAAAATGTGCCATAAATTTCATCCCCGAAAGGTCCTGCCATCCTCTTTCATTCCCCTGAGTTCTATGATTAATTACAGTTTTGATTTCAATTGTCAAAGAATAAATTTGCCAGTTTTGAACTGCATATAAATAGAAACACTAATACACTTTTAGGTCTTTATTTTTATTCAACATAGTAATGTTCTGTTTTTAGATAAAGCTTACAACGCAATAAAATGTGGAAGTCATAAATGCATAATTCAGATTTTTTTTATAAACATGTACACCTACGTAGCTACCAAAAAGGATACAGAATACTTTCATCATCAAAAGTAGTTTTTTTTGTGTCTGCTTTTAGTAAATACCTAGCAGTAAAACTACTAAGCAAATGACTATACTCATAATACTGGTCCACAGTAATACGAAATAATAAAAGTGTGTTGTTTTAAGCTAATGAGTTTGTAGTAACACTGTTATAAAACAATAAATAAATAATAAATATTCCAAGAAGTCTGAGATGTTGGTTTTTGTTTTCCTGTTCTTATCTTTGCTTGTTTGGTTATTTGTTCAGTATTACATCTCTTGCATAAAGCACAATTCCTGAATTCATGTTGATTATCAATTAGTATTAATTAATTTAGTGAATGAATGATAAATGAATCACATATCTTCTCATTTCCATTATCTGTTGAAAGAATATTTTCAGATCATGTGAAGAGAGGGATGTAAAAAGGAAACAGACTTAAAGTGTCCTATGTTTTTTATCCTTCTAATTAAGCAGAGGGATTCATTATTACAAACGAGTAATTTTATGAAGACAGATTCATGAAGAAAAGATGCGTACTGTCATTGGGAGCTAGCATTTTGTGGTAACCAGGGCAAGGTCTCTTGGACTTTGCACTCCAGTGCTTTGCAAAGCTGATATATGTTCATTTAAAAAAAAAGAAGCTTGAAATGGCATCGGGGAATTATGATGACCAGGTCAGAAATTTGTCATTTCTTACACTTCGAGCAGCAGAGAGATAAATTTAAGTCTCAGAGTTAGTCTTGTTACAGGCATGTGGGTAATTAGCACTCAGCTAGAGGGCCAGTGAAGAGAGAAAAGGTGACAATTAAAATCATCCTGTTTGTAGCTCCTTAATAGGTTCTTCATGGCAAGATTTAAAATGAGATTTTCTTCAGATTTCAGTGACAATTAATTATACCGATAACTACTGTTCATTGGGTGCAGACCTGTGCCAGACCTTCAGCAATCTCACTGATCCTAACATCTGCAAAAGGTAGATAGTATATTTCAATTTTTTTTTTAAATGAAGGACCTGAGGGTCAAAGAAATTTAAGACTATTTCAATTATAGAGTGCTCATACTACACTTCTTATACCATACTTATTCAACATGTACGCTGAGCAAATAATATGAGAAGCTGGGTTCTAAGAAGAAAAACGTGGCATCACGATTGGAGGAAGACGTATTAACAACCTGCAATATGCAGATGATAAACCTTGCTTGTTGAAAGTGAAGAGAACTTAAATCATTTACTGTCCAAGATCAAAAAGCACAGCCTTTGGTACGGATTACATCTCAATGTCAAGAAAACAAAAATCCTCACCACTGGACCAATAAATAACATTCTTATCAACGGAGAAAAGATTGGAGTTGTCAAGGACTTCATTCTTCTTAGTTCAACTATCAACACTCAAGGAAGCAGCAGTCAAAAGATCAGATCATGTATTGCATTGGGCAAATATGCTGCACAGGAATTTTTTAAAGTGTTGAAGAGCAGA
>NW_006408593.1:2208723-2211264 GCF_000296735.1 Chrysochloris asiatica | reverse complement strand
AGAGAGAGAGAGAGAATTTTACAGTTTACACAAACTTTTAATAAGCATCATTTCATTAATCTTACCTATATTTATTCTTCAGAAACAAATAGCAAAGCTATGTGTTTCATACCTTGATAGACTGTGAGGTTCCGTTTGCTAGTGTTGTTCCATTATGGTCAGTGATTCTTCCAGATATCTTTGTGTAGACTAGTTGTGGCATAGCAAACCATTTACATGTCAGGGTCTTGTCCTGTGCCTGTCATACTTCCATGAAGAATTTTTTCTTCTTACAAAGAGAATTATCATTGAATGACAATAAGAATTTTTCTCTGACTGGATTTTTCATGTATTGAATGGGATTTTTACAAACTTTTCAATAGTAGATTGGCAGAAATTTTCTTCTCTGGTGCCTCTTTCTTTGGCCACAAACATCCAAACTTTCAGTTAGCAATTAAAGTTATTAACCTTTTACACTGCCCATAGACACCTCATCTACATCATTGCTTATTTAATCATGATCGAGCCATTGCTGGACTACATGTGCTAACAATTTCATTTCACTGTGAAGATTATTTACTGTTTTTCTTTTTTAGTTTAATCTAGCTGTTCTCCCTCTACTACTCTGCTTTTAATTGCATTCTGTCAGGAAAAAAAAAACAAAAACAAAAACAAAACTAAACAGGGAAACAAAGAGAAGAAAATAAGTGTTAGGCAAACCTGTTAGCAACTCTTCAAATTTTTTAAGAGTAGAGAGTTTAGAGTTTTCTTTTAAAAGGCTTTTCAGATTGTCTGCACACTTTCTTTCTGCCTTTGGTAACATCCCCACTATTAGCAAAGGTAATTAATTGGCTGCCACATCTTGTTTTAGTACCTGTTTATGTACCTCAGGAGACAGAACAATATGTCATTTTTTTGCCACTTGCTTGAGAAAGATACATCTTTTGCATATGGAAGCTCCATCATAATGATCTTTTCCTTACTTCTTTGTTTTCTTCCAATTATATTTTTAAAGGAATTACAGGACAAGAAATCCATCTTAGTACCTGATGTATTCTAGAAAGAAAATGAAACAACCACTCATTTAGGTTTCAGTTCAAATGTTGATTGCATAAATATCAGGAGATAGGTAGATAATTTTAAAAATGCTCATTCTTTTTGATCCTGCCATTATATGCAAATTTTATATAATTTGCTAAGAATAAGTAAGAAAATATTTATTTAAAATATATTTATTTTAGTACTGTTTCTAAATAGCAAAGAAGCTAAAAATATCCAACATTAGACTATGTTGTTATTGTTATGAATCATCCAGTCAGTTGTAACTCACAGTGATCTTGTGTGAAACAGAATAATTACTGCATATGGAGGTTGGCCCAGGATAGGGCAGTGTTTTGTTCTGCTGTGCATAAGGTCACTATGGGCCGGTACCGACTCGATGGCACCTAACAACAATAACAACAACTTGCATGTGAATATGGGACAATGAATAAGGAAGACTGAAGAATTGATGCCTTTGAAATTTGGTGTTGGTGAAGAATATACCATGGAATACCAAAATAATTAACTAATTTATCTTAAAAGAAGTATAACTAGAATATTCTTTAGAAGGTAGGATGGTGAAGCTCTATTTCATACACTGTTACCATGTTATCAAAAGTGACTAGTGCTGGCTTGATGGCAGATAGGGTAGAAGTGCAGTGAAGATCTCCACCAGCAATAACACAGAATACCAGAAGAAACAGGTTCAGGGGAGAGCTCCAAAACGCTGAACCACATTTATAGGAATATTTTAAAGGTTTGAAGTCTAATAGCCAGTGGAATACATCAGACAAGGGACTAATTTCTAAAATTTATAGGAAACTACAACACCTCTACAAGAAAAATAACCTAATTAAAAACCGGACACAGGACATGAACAGACATTTCACCAAGGAGGAGATACAGGCAGACAACAAATACGGAGAAATGTTCATGATAACTAGACATTGTTGTTGTTGTTAAGGGCCGTCGAGTGGATTCCAACCCATAGCAACCTTGTGCAAATCAAAACAACAAGGAGATATCATCTCACACCAGCAATAATAGCAAAGATAAAAAAAAGTAGAGGACAATAAATGCTGGCGGGGATGTGGAGAGACTGGGACGCTCCTGCATTGCTGGTGGGATTGCAAAATGGTCCAACCTCTCTGGAAAGCAATATGGCACTTCCTCAGAAGGTTGGAAATAGAAATACCTTATGATCCAGTAATTCCTCTACTTGGTATTTACCCACAAGACATACAAGCCATAACAGGAGTAGATATACACACACCAGTGTTCATAGCAGAATTATGCACAATAGGAAAAAGATGGAGAGAGCCTAAGTGCCCATCAACTGAAGAATGGATAAATAAACTGGTTACATGCACACAATAGAATATTATGCTACTTTGAAGAATAACAAGAAAGCTGCAAACCATTGCATAACATGGATGAACCTTGAGGACATTATGTTGAGTGAAATTAGTCACAAGAGGAGAAATACTGCATAGGACAACTATTGTAAAAGACTAAGAGAAA
>NW_006408593.1:2202328-2208408 GCF_000296735.1 Chrysochloris asiatica | reverse complement strand
GATTCAGGCATGGTTTGAATGGGTAAAAGAGGGAAAATAATGTTAAGATACTTGGCTATCTTTTGAATATTAGTTTCCCTTGCGTACCATTGCAAAATAGACACTTAAGGGATAGAGAAAGGATTAGCCAGAAATACCACCATAGGAAGCATGTAAGTCCATCTTCAGCCTATCACTGATTGGAATACCTAAAATGGGCCTAAAATTTGCCCAGTGAAGGAAGCTTCCTATGGAGCCTTTGCACTGCATAAGACCATAGGTGGAATCCTGAACCCCATCCAGAATCTTCTGAGGTGGGAAATCTCCACTTGAAAGGACAAGCAGACAGCCTGGAGCAGCTAGAAAAACAGAAGATACTTCTTGAAAGGAAGACTGACAGGAAAAATAAAAAAAAACAATAAAGGCAGTTTGACAGATTACTATAAGAACAAGCAAGTTGTTTGCCCAGGAGCCATCTAGGCAAGTGGTTAGGTCCCTTTAGGGCAAACCACCTTTGAAGACTAAGACTCAAGGGGAATACATGAGCAGGTATGTGGTCTGACTAGTGACCACATTGGTCACAGATAAAGGGACGTAGGGGCAAAACAGCAAAGAAGTTGTGAGCTACGTCTGACCATGTTCAATAGACTCCTGTGAACCCAGGTTGAGACCTGGTTGGCCAGCGGTATGGCAAGACCTGGGGACTCCTGCACCTAGAGTCAGTGACATAGCCACAGAGGACTAGAGTGGAGACTGAAGTATCCAGCTGATAAGAAGTGAGGGCATATGCACAAGAACACTCACACTTACAGACAATACCCACTTGACCTGGCTTCAATGGCTGGATGATCAAAACTCGACTAGAAGAAGAAAGAGGAGGGAAAAAAGAGTAATCTGATACAATTTGATGAACTTGACCTATACCTATGGATGGAGTAGCTCAAAAGAGGGAACAAATCTTTACAGCGAGGATCATTCCCATCCCCTCCACACACAGAGTACACAGGGATGGACAACTTGAACATAAGCTACCCAAAATGTTGGGTCTACAAAGGCAAGAAGTGACTTGCTTACAAGCTTTCAAGAGGAAGCCTAGATTCTGAGGGTACTGGGGAAGGTAGGATCACTACTGAGTGGTATCCAATTTTTCTGGATGTGGCTGATGAAAGGAGGTGGGGATAAGACTCTTGTGGTACAATAGTGAATAATTGCTGTCAGGACTGACTGTGAGGGTTAGAAATGTAAAAGTATACATTTTGTAGCAAAAGGAGGGGAGTGGTTGACCTTGTAGTCCTTGGGACCATCATGGGAGAAAAGCGGAGTATGGGGTCCTACCCAGAGAAGCAGTGATGTCAGAGATGGAGGCAGAGACCATGAAGTGAAGAGATGGTATGTTTGGGGACTCTAGACCCAGGGAGGGAGAGGGGCTGTTTGCTGACAACCAAGGGGCAGTCTTGCAAGGTATATCCTTTGGTTGTTGGATAATGCATGGAGGGGATTGTAATCAAGGCACTGAAATGGTATACGATAGGATGAATGTAAACTAATGTTCTCCTATGTAAACTATCACATAATTCACAATAAAAACTTAAAATAAGAAAAAAGTGACCAGTGCCTGGAAAAGATAATCTTGTTTGGTCAAGTAGAGGGTCTGCCAAAAATACAAAGATCCTCAATGAGATGGATTGACATGTTGTTGTTAAGTGCCGCCGAGTTGGTTCTGACCCATAGCGACCCTGCACAGGGTTTCTGAGGCTGTAAATCTTCACAGGAGCAGAAAGCTTCATCTTTCTCCTGCGGAGTATCTAGTAGTTTCGAACTGCTGACCTTTTGGTTCGCACTCCTATTCGTAACCACTACGCTGCCAGAACTCCTTATGGATTGACATAGTGGACGCAAAATTAGGTCAAACAGCAAAGATTGTGAAACTGGCCCAGGACCAGGTAATATTTCGTTCTAAGATACATAGGGTCATTACCAGTTTGAACCATATCAAAAGCATCTAAAAACAAGGTTCTGTATGTCAGGAGTCCACATATAGTTTTGCTGGATTCTCTGCTCAGTGTTCCACAAAGCACTGAACTCATTGGTTGTTGGAAGAATTCAATTTATTGCAGTCGTAAGGATGAAAACTTTGTTCCCTAGAAGATGCACATCCTTTTATGCCATATGGACCTCTCCAAAATCTGGCAGTTGGCTTCCCCAAGACTAACAGAGGAGTGCTTTTGCTGCTGAAATAAGGCACACTATATGCAGTCTTACTTTTGATGAACTCAGAGTCAACTGATGTAGGACATGAATGGCATCTACAAAATCCCTTCACCTTTGGCATATAGGAAACTTAATCCAAGGGGCAAAAAATCCTGTCATAAAGCTTGTCACACCTAAGCATCTATGGATCCTTCAGGATAATCTTAAAATTTTGTTCATCACATGCTCCATGCTTATTGGTATTTATTTGTAAAATGGAATTAATAATGTTAAATTACTAGGATTTATAGATTAATTAATAAGAATAATATGAATAGCAAATGCAACATCAATAAACATGTGATGTCTGTGCTATTTTTAGTATAATGAATAGTGCTAGTAGTATCCGTATTGGGGAAAATAACTTACAAAATAGTATGTCACTTTTCCCATTATTTGTTACCACTAGCACTATTAATTACATACCAAGTTTTTACAATGGCTGTCTTTGGTTGGAGTGGATTAATGGGTACATTTTATTTCCTGCTTAGTTATATTATTGTTTTGTGTGATATTTTGTATTTCATGTGAAAATTGCTAAAACTTGCATTTAACATACACCATGTACCAATGCACTCATAAATTATTTTCCTAAATCATCTCATTTAATCTTAATACTATTCTATGAGTTAGACAAAATATTAATATCTGTATTTTATGGCTGATAAAACTGAGGCCAAGGTCACCTAGATATTAAATTTCACAGTCTGGGTAGTAATTTAGTCAGATTAACTCAGATACTTCTTTGTTATGCTTTTCTATTAATATGTATAGTTTTGATAATGAAAAATGGTATATTTAAATAAATGGCAAAGCTATGAAAAAACAAGGACAAATGGAGTTTATTAAAATACAGAAAATGAGCTGTGAGCTTCCTAAATCTTTCTCCATTCTGCACGTTTTTTCCATTTTTAAAAAAGTCCTTTCTAATAGAATTTCAAAGAGTTAGAGAACCACTACACTGCACTGTGAGCCTGCTGGAGACTGAACACACTGTGGTCAGTGAGAACAGCAGGCTATTCCTGTGAGAAAATGCCCACTTTCCTGGCAGCTCAGAGCTTGAAGTTGAAACAGCCTCCTCTTTGTTCTGAATTGGTTTGCTCCTCTGCAAAGACTGTCCTTTTCTGTTCCATTTTTTCCCCCTCCTGTGCAAGATCATTTTTTTCACAGATCTCCCACATAGGCTTGTTTCAGTTAGAAAAGCTGTTCTCCAAGTGAATGGTTCCCACCCAATCAGGAACAGGAATCATCCAGCTTCATAAAGTTCCTGCAGCATTTTCAACTATGCAGTGGTTTTCAAGTATGTTTGACACAGGCAGCACATGCTGGCAAGTTCTAGGACTCCTGGAATGAAGCATGATGTACTCTCATTGCTTTCTGTGCATCTTTAATATGTTAGGCAATGCAACAGTTTTGGTCCTTGCCTTCGAATTATGGTTCAAATGAATCCCCTTGACAAAAACTGTTCAACATCTGTTCATCTTTAGTCACAACTGTCAGAGATAACCTTTGTCTACCTAAAACTATTTCTTTTCAACTTTTTCTTGCATTATTTTCTTTCTGACCTTTCTTCTGTCCTTTGAAAGTACACATATTAAAATAAAAATACCAAGGCCAAAAGTCTTATTCTTGTTTCTGCACAGCATGTTCTGATTTAGAAATCTTTTTTCGAATGGGTTTGAACTGTATGTGGGTGTCGGGTGGGTGCAAGCAGAGAAAGAGACAATAAGGAGGCAGGAAAAGAAGAGATAGAGCTTTTTTTTTTTCCTGTATTTTTAATCTGTCTTTTTTTTTTTTTTTGTCTGTATTATGCTCAGATATATAAAACCTGAGTGGTGCAGTCATTAATTTTTCTTATTTGTTCATTTATTCAATATACATTTACCATAATAGCCATTAGATTTAAGCCATGTGCAAGTAATTAAGAAAAACTGAAGATGAAAAAAAAAGGAAACACTAGCATTACCATCAGAAGACCTTGGTCCTAACTGGCCCTCTCACTGAATCAATTATGTGACAATTGGCAAGTCATTGAACATTCATCAAGGATTTTTTCAAAATTTACCACCTGCCAGGGACACTGTTAATTGCTGAGGATACAGTAAAGAGTAATTCAGAGAGAGTGTCCGTCTTCAGGCAGATTGTTGTCCAGAGAAATCTTTCATCTGATTTTAACATAGATGTTAAAATGACGCTTTGGGTTCATTCTTTATTTTTCTCTTAAACCCTTCCTTGTGGATCTTTTCTTAGTGGGCTTTTATAGACGAACACAGGCTTTCTCATTCCATCTCTTCCCCTGAAAATGACTACAGGCACTGGAATTCCTTACTTGGCATCCTATTTACCTCATTTTTATCTACTAGCAAGCTAATTTCCCAGATTAAGTAGGTGATCAGAATAACGCAGTCTGAGTCCCTTTGTAGTGTCAAATATATTACTTTTTGCCATTCTTGTAATTGCTGTTAGTTGCCATCAGGTTGATTATCAATCCTGGCAACCTCTTACATTATCTTTATGTGATGTCAAGAGATCAACAAAACTTGTTGTTGTTAGGTGCCATTGAACTGGTACCAACTCATAGCGACCTTATGCACAGCAGAACGAAACACTGCCCAATCCTGGGCCAACCTCACTGTTGTAGCCACACTTGAGCACACTGATGCTGCCACTTGGCCAATCCATCTCATTGGGGGTCTTCCTCTTTTTCTCTGACCCTCCACCTTACCATACATGATAATCCTTCTCCAGCAACCGGTCCCTCCTGACAATTTGCCTGAAGTATGAGAGACGAAGTTTGGCCCTCTTGGCCTCCAAGGAGCACTCTGGCTGTACTTTTTCCTAAACAGATCTGTTGGTTCTTTTGGCAGCCCGTGGCACTTTCAATATTCTCCTCCAATACCATAACTCAAAAGCATCAATTCTTCTACCATCTTCCTTATTCATTGTCCATCTTTCGCATCCATATGAGGTTATTGAAAATACCATGGCTTGGGTCAGGTGCACCTTAGTCCTCAAGCTGACATCTTTGTTCTTTAACACTTTAAAAAGGTCTTGTTCACCAGATTTACCTAATGCAATATGTCGTTTGATTTCTTGACTACTGTTTCCATGAGTGCTGACAGTTAATCCAAGAAGAATGAAGTCCTTGATAACTTCAATTGTATCTCCCTTGATAAGAATGTTGTTTATTGGTCCAGTGGTGAGGATTTTTTTTTTTTTCCTTTACTTTGAGATGCAATCCTTACTGAAGACTGTGCTCATTGATCTTCATCAGCAGATATTTTAAATCCTCTTCCCTTTCAGCAAGCAAGGTTGTATGGTCTGCATATCGCAGCTTATTAATTAGTCTTCCTCCACTCTTGATGCCACGTTTTTTCTTCAGATAAGTCAGCTTCTTGTATTATTTGCTCAGCATACAGGTTCAATAAGTATAGTGAAAGAATACAACCCTGTCACACATCTTTCTTATTTTTAAACCATTCAGTGTTCCCATGTTCTATTTGAAAAACTGCCTTTTGGTCTAGGTACAGATTCCTCATGAGCACAATTAAGTGTTCAGGAATACTCATACTTCTCAATGTTGTCCATAGTTTGCCATAATCCACACAATCGAAAGCCTTTGCATAGTAAATATAGCACAGGTAAAATAAAGCACAAGAGCTCTGGTAGCATAATTGTTATGAATCCGGCTGCGAACCTTAAGGTCAGCAGTTCGAAATTGCCAGCTGTTCCACGGGGGAATGATGAGGCTTTCTGGTCCTGTAAAGAAACCCTGTAAGGAAACCTTGTACAGGGTTGCTATGAGTCGGAACCGACTCTACAGCACATAACCACCATCAAACATCTTTCTG
>NW_006408593.1:2196557-2201183 GCF_000296735.1 Chrysochloris asiatica | reverse complement strand
CGAGGTCCGTGTGTGCAGTCATATCTTATGCTGTCTAAAGAATGTATTTGAAATGAACAAATCATTGATTTTGCAGAATTCTGTCATGCAATCTCTAGCATCATTTCTATCTCCAAGTCCATATTTCCCAACTATTAATCCTTCGTCTTTGCTCCCAACTTTTTCATTCTAATAACCAGTAATGATCAATACGTCTTGTTTACATGTTTGATCAATTTCAGACAGGAGAAATCAGTAGAATTCTTCTATTTCATCCTCACTGACTTTAGTGATCAGTGCATAAATTTGAATAATAGTGGTATTAACTGGTCTTCCCTGTAGGTGCATGGCTATTAGCCTATCAGAGACAGTGTTGTATCTCATGACTGATCTGGATTTTTTTTGTTTTGTTTTTTTTTTTGACAATGAATGCAACACCATTCCTCCTCAATTTGTAATTTCGTCATAGTAAACCATGTGGTTGTCAGATCCAAAATGGCCAATACCAGTTCATTTCAGCTCACTAATGCCTAAAACATCAATGTTTATGTGTTCCATTACATTTTTGACAACATTCAGTTTTCTCAGATTCATTCTTCATGCATTCCATGTCCCGATTTTCAATGGATGTTTACAGCTGTTTCTCTTCATTTTGTGCTGTGCCTCATCAGCAAATGAAGGTCCCACAGGCTTTTCTCCCATGGGCTTTACTCCATTTGCGTCATCATGGTCAACTCTACTTTGAGGAGGCAGCTCTTCCCCAGTCTCATTTTGAGTGCCTTCCAACATGAGGGGCTCATTTTCTGGCACCGTATCTGACAGTGTTTTTCTGCTATTCATAAAGTTTTCAGTGACTAAATATTTGGAAGTAGCTCGTCACTCCTTCTGCCTAGTCTGTCTTCGTCTGGAAGTTCATCTGAAACCTGCCCACCATGGGTGACCCTGCTGGTATTTAAAATACCGGTGGCATAGCTTCCAGAATCACAGCAACTCACAAGCTACCACAGTACGACAAACTGACAGATGAGTGGTGGCAACAGAACTTAAACTGGTAGAATTTAAGTAGAAGGGAGATTATTTAGTATCAGGTGCCATTTACCTTATTCATGGTTCAAAGAATTGGGATTGCAAGAAAACCTTAGAAGCTATTTGTTCCCATCTTTAATTTTCCAATTCAGGAAATTAAGGCACTGAGTGTGTTTGACTAATGCAAGAAAGTGTACTAATGATGATCAAAATAAATATGACTTCAATTTACTGAATAAACTTGTTATTAAGTCAACCCTGTATAGGGCTTCCAAGGCTCTAAGGTGGTAAATCTTGGATTGAGCAGAATGCCCTATGGATAAAAGTATTATGTGCAGAATTATGCCACTGAATTTCCACACATTATATGAGATAAATAATAATTTAATTTTTACATTATAGATGAAACAGTTGATGAAATAAAGATACACTGGCTAAGTGGCCCAGCTAAATTTCAATTCTAGCTTTTTTGTTTTTTTTTCTGTAAAAGCAGACTAAATCCCATCTTTATTCTTCCTTGTTAGTATGAATACTCTCTATTCCTTATTGATGAAAAGCTTCTTTTTGTTTGTCCATGATTTAAAATTCCTCCAATGTGAGTCCATATATATGCTAAGAGTCATTTAAAAAGGTATTTAAACATCCTCTAGTAACAAAATCACTCTTTTAGTAGACTATTTAAATAGCAAAACGTTTTCTTTGCGATTCTACATTTCTCTGTATTCGACCTAGAAAATGTTCATATCTGAATTAAGAGGAGCTTTATCTTAATATCAATAGTTTAACGAAGATAAAGTAGTTATTTCTCAAATAAAAGAAGTCTGGAGATGAGCAGTTTGCGGCTGACAGCAGGTTTGTCTGCTCTGTTATTAACAGACATGGTCTTCTCTTCTCTGTCTTAGCTATGATTTTCTCCTTCAAGGTTACTTTATGTTTTCTAGATGGTCACTGACGTTTTGTCCATTGCTCTCACTATCAGCAGCAGGAGCTAGATGTTGAGCTCAGTTATGGATCTTTAAAAACTGTACAAGGGTTATCATGTATGTCTAATTACTAACTATATCTAGAATGCTTTGAAAGGAATGTGGATTTGAGGTGATCACATTCCAGGTGCCTCTCCTTTCCAAAGCAGATATACTGATGTATTGTAGGAAATACATTGGTAACAACTAATTAAACCATTGTTCTTTACGTTCCCACTCAATATAAATAGTAGAAACATTCTTTATCTCCAGAGAATTCAGTTTAGGGTTTTGATCATCTTTATATAAATCAGCCTTGATTCAGAACTAAGTTAGCTTAACTGTCAATACTTGACCATTATCTCTATCATAAGAGTAAAACATTTTTAATAATGCTTAAATGTTCTTAACACTTCGTGGCACCACAAAATAAAGGATCATAAAAACAATTAGAATGTTTTGGAAAATGTTATTTTACTACCTAATGATTGTTGCTCAAAAGAGAAATAATTAGGACTATATGCTAGAGTGTTCATTTTTTTAAAAAAAAATATTATTCTCTTCCTTAGAAATTTGTTCTGACAAAAAAAAAGTAATGAAAACAGATTAAACAATATTCCTTTAGGAATTCACTCTTATTTCATATTCAAAAATAGGCTTTGTCTACAGTCAAGTAACTTCTTTATTATTCTTATATATTTAATTTCCATCTATTTCTAGATATAAGATCATGTTATAGATGTTAGAGTGAAGGAATGCATGTGACTGTGTGTTCATTTGCATTTTGTCTGTGATGGATGGGGGTGTTTTCATTCCCTATAGTTACCCTAACAAATTTTCACAAGCTTGGTGGCTTAAATAATATACATTTATTATTTTACATTGAAAAAGGATAAATGTCTGTCAAGAAGCCTGGATTTAAATGAAGTTATCAATAGGACTGTGTTCCATTTTAGAGATGCTGGGGGTGGGGTGTGGTGGGATTCACTAATTTCCCTATTTCATCATCTAAAGATCACCCTCATTCTTTGGCTCCTGACCCCCAAAGGCAGTAACAGATGGCTGATTCCTCCTCAGAATATGCCCCCTCTATGGTTGTCAGCAGTAAAGGATTTTCTCTGTTTTTAAGGATTTGTGTAATTAGATTATCCACCTACCTAAAGAAGAGTTAATGATATCCTCATTTAAGGTCTTCACCAGTAACTGTTACCTTAATATACCTTGTGAGGTAACACCTTCATAGATTATGATGGCTAGGACATTGGCATCTTTTGGGCCCATTATTCTGCCTATCAGTGGGTGAAAGTACTGAGAAGAAGAAAAAAAATGAGGTGAAGGTGTAGAAAATTTCTTGTGGTGCTTTTTTTGTAAAAAAACAACAAAAAAACAACAACTACTAATGTAGAGGCCAAAATTTATCTTAGAAGACAGTGATAGACAACCTCCAATGTGTTTCTAGTTGTTGGGAAAGGTTTTCTTCAAGCTCAGATAAGTTAGCAATACCTGTGTGACCAATTACAAAGACTTTTTTGTACTTATACTTCAGTGCTCTCCCTTGACATGAGAAGCTGGCCGCAAGTTGTCAATTGTAACTCAGGAATTATACCTAAGATTCACTATGAAAATTTTCTTGGGGATATTGGTCAAGTTTTTCATGATAAATAGTAGAAAATATAGAAATATAAAATGGAAGAGCAAAAATTATACAAAATTACAGGAAGAGATTAGTAGAAACATAATGTTAATTTATTATAATTTTAGAAATCATATAAATTTACACAGCAAGGAATGCTTCTCAAAGAATTACACTATTATAACTAGAACTGGATGAAATTATAGAATTTCATAAAGGATTTAAGCAAGTATTTGCCAAACTCTGTTCTATAGTATAATAGTTCCAATACATTCGTTCTACAGTTAGACAGCATTAACAATATTAAAAAATATATTCTTTTTTTTTTTTTTTTCTGGTTGCATGGAGATCAAAAACAAAACACAGCTTGACTCCAAATCATAGGGACTTTATAGGACAGAGGAGAATTGCTCTGTAGGGTTACTGAGACTGTAAATAGTTCTTTGAGAAGACAACCTCATCTTTCTCTCCTAGAGCAATTGGTGAGTTTGAACTGCCAATCTTGTGGGTTAGCAATTCAACATTTAATCTGCTACATTACCATGGCTCTTGGGTGCATGAAGGCTATTATTATTTTAAAGGTTAAAGGTCAAATAAAACCCATAATAACAATGACACTTTTTAGACTCATTTAATCTAGTATGTCATTTACTATTTTTTTAAAACCATGATATCCTTTTTTTCTGTAAATCTTAATGGGAGCAGAACACCTCCTCTTTCTCCCATGGAACAGCTGGTAGTTCCGAACTGCTGACCTTATGGTTTGCAGCCCCATTCATAACCATTACGCTGCCAGAGCTCCATATATAGATATAGATAGCTATAGATATAGATATCTATATCTTTTCCAAGAAGAATGCATTAAAGGAAAATTTTGGTTGAGTGTATTAATGACTGATACATTTTTTTTTTTCTTTATCCCTAGATACAAGTGGTTAAAGTGCTTGACTGCTAATTGAAAGGCTGAAGGTTCAAGTCCACCTAGAGTACCTTGGAAGAAAGGTATGAGGATCTACTTCTGAAAAG
>NW_006408593.1:2192141-2195937 GCF_000296735.1 Chrysochloris asiatica | reverse complement strand
CCAGGGTCATTGGCTTCCGGACTGCAAGATCAACTACGCCCCTCTTTTTGTTACAACAAATCTACCTTTACATTTGCAATAATCGCCATCAGTCCTGATAACAATTACTCTCTGTTGAACCACAAGTCTTAACCCATCTCCTTTCACCAGCCCCATTTAGATAGGTTGAAAACCACTCACTGAAGACTCTACAGTCCCTCACACCCTCTGAAACTAAACTCTCTCTTGAAAACTTTTAAGCTAGTCACTTTGTGCCTTTATAGCCACCCCCCACCACACACACACACACACACACATTTTAGGTAGCCAATGTCTCAGTTGCCCATCCCTATCAACCCTGTGTATAGAGGGGATGGGAATGACCCTTGCTGTGAAGAATCCTTCCTTCTTTGAAATGACTACATCCATGATATAGATCAAGTTCATCAAATTGTAGTGGATTACACTTTTTTCCCTCTTCTTTCTTCCTCTAGTCAAGTTCTGATCACCCAGCCATTGAAGTTAGGTCAAATGGGTACTGTCTGAAAGTAAGGGCATTCTTGTGCATCTTCCATCACGTCATATCAGCTGGACGTTTCACTTTCTGCTCTAGCCCTCTGTGGCTATGTCCTTGTCCATGGGCTCAGGAGTCTCCAGGTTTCACCATACTGCCAGCCAACCAGGTTTCACTCCACATTGACAGGAGTCTATTGAACATGGTCAGACTCAGCCCACATCTTCATTGCTGCTTTCCTCCCACTTCCCCTCATCAGTAAAACAATGTTGTCTCCAGCAAGATTAGATTCCTGCTTATGTCTTCCTTTTGAGTTTCAGTCTTGAGTTTCAGGGGATTTGCCCTGAAGGTACTTGATTTCTTACCTTGATGGCTCCCTGGTGAACAACTTGTTTGTTCTGTGGTAGTCAATCAAACTGCCATTTTTGGTTTTGATTTTTCCTGCTGGTCCTTCTTTCAGGAAGTATCTACTCTACCTCTAGCTGCTCCAGGCTGGATTGCTTGTCTTTTCAAGTGGAAATTTCCCACCTCAGAAGATTCTGTATGGGTAGCAAGATTCCAACTAAGGTCTTATACACTACAAAGGCTCCACAGGAAGCCTATTTCACTGGGCAAGTTATAGCACTCCTTTTAGGTATTCCAACCACTTATAAACTGAAGATGAACTTACAGGCTTTCTATAGTCATGTTTCTGGCTATTCCTTTGTCTCCCCCTCAAGTGTCTATTATATAATAGTCGACAAGGGAAACCAAGATTCATAAGACAGCCAAGCATCTTAACATTAGTTCCCAACTCTTTTACCCATTCAGACTATGCTTCAAACCCTGTATCACAGAACCCTGTTGTTTCAAGGTTGAGCATATGTCACTATTTACTTCTGTCCGATTTAACTTATGCAAATCTGCTTAAATGTTCTTTTTACCTTGTTCTTCTATCCCCCTCACTCTTCTTGTGTATTGACCACCCCCCAACACCTGAACTAGCATGTGTCTATTCCCTACCCTGTGCTCTACCTTTCCCTCCCTCCCCTCATCCCTCACACCCACAGCCCTATTAACCAACAAAGATTTTTTTTTTCTTACTTTTAGTGTGAGTTTTTTTTCTTAAGCTTTTAAAATAATGGTCTTATGTGGTATTTCTCCTTTTGTGACTCACTAATTTCACTCAGCATAATGTCCTCAAGGTTCATCCTGTTATGTCGTGGCTTACAGCTTCCTTGTTGTTCTTTAAGGCAACATAATATTCCATTGTGTGGATGTATCAAAGTTTGTTTACCCATTTCCATTGATGGACACTTAGGCTGTCTCCATCTTTTTGCTATTGTGAATAATGCTGCTGTGAGCATTGGTGTGCATATATCTACTTGTATTATAGCTCATATTTCTTGTGGATAAATACCAAGTAGAAGAATTGCTGGATCATAAGGTATTTCTATTTCCAACTTTCTAAGGAAGCGTCATACTGTTTTCCAGAGTGTTTGGACCGTTTTGCAATCCCACCAGCAATGTAGGAGGATTCCAGTCTCTCCACATCCTTGCCCGCATTTATTGTCTTCTACTTTTTTGATCTTCACTGTTATTGCTGGTGTGAGAGGATCTCTCTAATTGCATCTCTCTAATTGCGACCCGCAAGGTTAGCAATTCAAAACTACCAGCTGCTCCGCGGGAGAAAGATGAGGCTTTCTGCTCCCATAAAGATTTACAGCCTCAGAAACCCTGTTCAGGGTTGTTATGAGTCGGAACCGACTCGACGGCACTTAACAACAACAACAACAATGACTAATGATCATGAACATTTCTTCTTATGTTTGTTGGCTGCCTTAATGTCTTCCTTCGTGAAATGTCTGTTCATGTCCTGTGCCCATTTTTTAATTGGGTTAGTTGTGTTTTTCTTGTAGCGATGTTGTAGTTTCCTATATATTTTAGAAATTAGTCCCTTCTCTGATACATCATTGAAAAATATTTTTTTTCCCCATTCTTTGGGCTTCCTTTTTAATCTTTTGGTGAAGTCTCTTGATAAACAAAAGTTTTTAATTTTTAGTATGTCTCAATCATCTATTTTGTAATCCTTTATTTGTGCCGTTTTCACAGTGTTTGGTAGTCTGTGTGTGCCTTTAATTATTGTTGTTGTTATGTGCCATGGAGTCGGTTCCGACTTGTAGCGACCCTGTACAGGGTTTCCAAGGCTGTAAATCTTCACAGGACCTGAAAGCCTCATCTTTCTCCCGCGGAACAGCTGTTAGTTTCAAACTGCTGACCATGAGATTAGCAACCCAGTTCGTAACCACTATGCTACCAGAGCTCCTGTGCCTTGAATTAAAGCCCTCAAATTGTCCCTATTTTTTTCATTGATGACCTTTATAATTATGGGATTCATATTTAGATTTTTAATCCATGCTGAGTTGGTTTTTGTATAGAGTGTGAGGTAAAGGTCTTGTTTCAGTCTTTTGCATATCGCCTTCCGGTTCTACCAGCACGATCTGCTGAAGAGGCTATCTGTCTGCTCCCCATGCAATAAACTTATGCCCTTTGTGGATGGGTTAATTTCTGGATTCTTGATTCTGTTCCATTTTATCTTTCATTGTACCAGTACCAGGCTGTTCTGCCCACTGTAGCCATGTGTAAATTTTGAAAGCAGGGTGTGAGAAGCTCCCAATTTTGTTCTTTTTAAGCAGTGCTTTGCCTATCCTGGGTCTTTTTCTTTTCCATATAAGCTTTGTAATTGTTTTTTCTATCTCTTTGAAGAATGTCTTTAGAATCTGGATTGATATTGCATTATATGTATAGATTGCTTTGGGTACCATTGACATTTTTCACAATGTTAAGTCTTCCTATCCAGGAACATGGTATATTCTTTCATTTTTGTTAGTATCTTTTGGTTTCTTGTAGTCGTGTTTTGTAGTTTTCTTTGTATAGGTCCTTTGTTTCTCTGGTTACATTTATTACTAAGTATTTCATCCTTTGGTTGGCTATTGTAAATTGTATTGCTTTCCTAATGTCCTTTTCAGCACTGTCATTATTAGTATAGAGGAATCCAAATGATTCTTGTATGTTGATCTTGTACCCTGCCACTTTGTTAAATCTTTCAATAAGTCTAGTAGCTTTTTTGCTCAGTCTTTGGGTGTTTTTTTTTAATGTATAGGAGCATATCGTCTGCAAATAGAGAGTTTTACTTCCTCTTTGCCAATTTGAATGCCTTTAAGTTCCCTATCTTTCCTTATAGTCTGGCTAAGACTCTTAACTGTCTTTTAAAAAGCATCCTTAATGTGCCTTTTAAGGAACCCTGGTAGCATAATGGTTTAT
>NW_006408593.1:2190989-2191651 GCF_000296735.1 Chrysochloris asiatica | reverse complement strand
TGTTTGTTTAAAATGATATTAATATATTGTAAAATATTAAATATGAACTCTCTGGTTTAGCACTCCATGATTTCATTTATGCAGAAGTAATTTTACCTCTCTTCTTTGAAGTTTGATGTTTTCAAATAGTCTTTGGTTTCTCAGTGCTTACTTTTTGTGCAGTTTGGGATGTATGTTTGACCATTAGGCAGATCTTGCGAAAAGAATACAGCCCTTAGATTTCCTGTGGATCAAAAAAAAGAACCATAATACAATTCTAATCACAGGAACACATCACATTTGCATGGTCTAATGAGATTTACAATTTGATTCCCTTGTTACCAATTTGTGGCTGTTCAGGAATCTGTCTTTTTCATGGGCACACATTTGGAGACTACATTAAATCCTGCCCATTAGTTCGTGCATTTGTCTTAGAAATCTATTTCACAACAAACATTTTAGAAGCAATTCTATGCTGAAATAATATGTGCATTTTGAATATGCTACTAGATTTATCTGAGAATTAAGCATTAATTACTTGAAACTTAATAAATGACAAGAAAACACTAGCACCTAGTGACTATATATAATATGTGGTGGTGGTGGTATCCATTGTTTGTCGTCTAGTCAATTTTGACTCATAGTAGCCCTGTATAGAAGGAGCTCTGGTAGCGTAGTGGTTA
>NW_006408593.1:2187138-2190570 GCF_000296735.1 Chrysochloris asiatica | reverse complement strand
GTAGTTTCAAACAGCTGACTGTGAGATTAGCAGCCTGATTTGTAACCACTATGCGACCAGAGCTCCTTACATAATATGTAGTATAGGCTAAACGTCTACTGGATTATGAGTCCCCAACCAAGAAATATCAAGGTAACCTTCTTCTGTCTTTCAATTTCTATTAAAAAAAATTTTGTTTTTGTCCCCCCAACACACACACACGAATGAATGTCATATTGTGTTCATGTGTAAGACTGTCAGATCCAGTTACCCTGATGAGTATCTGCATCCTGCTCATGTTCCAGGTGTACTGGAGTAGTGCTATATGATAGCACTGGACTACTAACTACAAGTTTGGCAGTTTAAACCCACCAGCCACTCTTTGGGATCCCTGCACAAGTTTGCCATGAATTAGAACCATTTCAATGATACTTAGCAACAAATACTTCTGCGCCATCTTCCAGATTTCCAGCAATATCCTTTGGAAAGCCATTTGGAGAAAGCCATTTGGAGAATACTTATATCATTCTAGTGCAAAAATGCTTGTCTATGGTTGTCTATGGATGCTCGGATTTCTCGGTCCTTGGATTGCTAGAGACAGCTGACTTGTATGGAGAGTTCAGAGTGATGTGCCTTTGTGTGGGGAAGGTGTGTAACTTCTTCTCCCGAATTGTGTGGCAATCTGTTACCAAGGTTCCCAAAGCTCCCTTATTGTTGTTAAGTGCCATCAAGTTGATTCCAAGTCATAATGGCATTTTTAGGGTTTCTGAGGAGCAACTGGTGGGTTTGATATGCCAGCACTGTGGTTTACAGTCCAGTGCCGATGCTACAGCATCATATCAGAATCTTACTTGTGTCTAAAGCTACAAAGGAAAATATCCAGTGAATGGGTGAAGAATAGCAGACAGTGAAGACTACCTTAAACATGCCACTAGGCTAAAACCAGAGAATTCCAAAATGCACATAATAAACTGGGAAGTAATAGGGAAATAAACAATGGACAAGGTTAGAAGATTAGGTAAATGTAAATGTTTATGAAGAACTCTGTAGGTGTTAAAAATCAGAGAATCTGTAAAATAGGAGTTTTATTTATATTCAAAGATTTTCAAATCATGTTTGCAGTTAGGCACCTTCTAGTCAGGTCTGACTCAGTGACCTTATGCACAACATATTCACAACCAATACCCACGAAAGCAGCCCAAGAGATTGAACCACTGTCTGGTCTTATGCAATCCTCACAGTTGTTATGTTTGAACACTTTGTTGCTGGAACTGTGTCAATCCAGTCAAATTGTGTTTTACTTTTGCTTCACAATACCAAGCATAATGTGCTTCTCAGGGTCTAATCCCTCCTGAGAACATGTCCAAAGAATAAGAGATGAGTCTATATATCATCATTTCAAAAGAGCATTCTGTCCTGTTTTCCACTCTTTATTACACTCTTGGAGATGTCATTGTTAGTAAGTAGTTAAACATCTTGAGTGAAAAAATGATCCCCCAGTGTTATGCTAGGTAAATTATTTTTCCTTGTTTTTACAGAAAATTAACTCATAGCTAATCAAATATGGAAAGACATTGACCATTTTAAAGCTTCTTGTGTTAGGCATTGTATTAAGAGACTTGCATTTATGACTTTTTCTTTTTTAAAACTTTATTTTGGGTTAGATAGTAACATAAAGTAGCTCAGTCGTGTGAAGTTTGTCTGGGGTGGCATGGAGCAGTCGAATAGTTGACTGTAGAAAGTTTGAAGCTGTAGACGAAAACATGTAGTCATTTCTTTTAAAGAACGAAGATTTTGAACTCTAAAAATTAAGTCTTTGCTTTTTTCGAGATGAAAAACTTGTGGACATGTTGTATTTGAAATATATCTGTTAAACCTTACGAAGTTGAAATGTTATTTTTGTGTGTGTGTGTGTGTGTTAAACTTATTGAACTTTAAATATTCCCTTAATCAGTGAAGGACAGCCCTTATTTATTAACTAGAGCAGTTGTATAATTTGCTGATAGAAATTTTGGTTTTGGGATAGTGGTTACTGGATGGTCCTTAGAAGATATGTGTGGAGAAAAGTAGTTTCCTTTGAAATAAAAGTTAATTTCTTTGAAAAAAAAAAAGCATTCTGACTGTACATCTAAGAGATTTGTTTGCACTCTGGCATCCATGGTACTTTCAATATTGTTCACTAACATCAGATTCAAATGCATTGATTTTCTACAGTCATACTTACTCATTGCCCAACTTTCAAATGCATATGAGGAAAATGAAAATGCCATGGCTTGGATCAGGCACAGCTTAGTCCACAAGGTGACTTCTTTGACATTTAACACTGGAAAGAGGATTTTTGCAGCAGATTTACCTAATGCAGTAGGGTTTTTGATTTCTTGACTGCTGCTTTCAGTGGTGTTGATTGTGGATACCAACAAAATGAAGTCTTTGACGACTTTAATCTTTTCTCCATTTACTATGCTATTTTTTAATCCATTTGTGAAGATTTTTATTTTCTTTGCAATGAGTAAATCCATATTGAAGGATTTTTTTTTTTTTTTTCTTAAGTCCTCTTTACTTCCGGGACCTAAGATTATGTCATCTGTGTATCACAGATTTTTAAAATACTCTTGTTTGAATCCTGATACCACATTCTTCTTCATCTAATCAGTTTCCTGGATGATTTCTCACTATGTATATGGAATAAGTATGGTGAAATAATACAACCCTGGCACACACCTTACCTGATTTTTAATCATTCAGTATCTCCTTGTTCTTGAAAAAAACAAAACAAAAAACTGTCTCTTGATATATACAGGTTCTACCTGAGGAAAATTAAGTATTCTGGAAAACCCATTTTCACAATGTTACTCATAGTTCATTATGATTCACACAGTCAAATTCCTTTGCATAGTTATTAAAGCATAAGTACACATCTTTGTGGAATTCTCTGCTTTCATTAAAGATCTGTCCTATATCGTCAATGGTATCCCTCTTTCTACATTCTATTCTGAATCTAGCTGTCTGTTGATGTATTTGTACAACCTTTTTGAATTATATTCAGCAAAATTTTACTTATGTCTGATATTAATGATCTTGTTCTATGATTTACACATGGCTTTAGGTCACCTTTCTTTGAAATGGGCGCAGATAGGATCTCTTTCAATGGTCAGATAGCTGTATTCCAGATTTTTTGGCATAGAGGTGTATGCATCTCCAGCACCATATTGGGTTGTTGAAATATGCTCAATGGCATTCAATGGTGTCTTGTTACAATTCTGGAACCTATGCCACCAGTGTTTTCAGTGTAAGCATGGTTTACAGGTTTCAGCTTAGTTTTCAGATTAAGACAGACTAGGAAGAAGGAATGGCAGAGTCTCTCTGAATGTTTGTTGTTGTTGTTATGTGCCGTGGAGTCGATTCTGACTCATAGCGACCCTGTACAGGGTTTCCGAGGCTGTAAATCTTTAC
>NW_006408593.1:2184554-2185743 GCF_000296735.1 Chrysochloris asiatica | reverse complement strand
GCACTTAACAACAACCATATTATGGCTGGAACTGCAATTGCCTAAGAAGGACCAGACCAAATGCTTATATGCCCATGGGCCAGAAATTCCCCACCCCTGCCTCAGATAATAGCAAGTGTCCAATAGTTGCCTTCCTTTCAATTCTGACTCATGGAACATCAAGTGTACAAGAATAGGACTCAGATCCAAAGAGTTTTCTTTGAAGCACAGATTCCTAGGCCTTTTTTCCCAGGTGACACTGTGTACATTTGAACTTCTACACTTTCAATTAGTAGCCAAGTGCTTAGCAATATACACCCCAGGACTAAAAGTACCTACGTAAGTATACATTATATACAGGTGAACATTCGACTAGGAACTGTTTGGGTAGTCCACCTATTAAAGTCAGTAGCAGATAATAATGAAGCAAATAACAGCTATAATTCTTCTTCTTTAAACCAAAACTTCATGCATAAAATGAATCTGCTTTGAAATATATTTCCAAGAGGAATTTTTCACTTGATGGAATTATAAATTTTGGCAGATAGTTAATTTTTTAAATATACATTATTGCTTATGACAATATGGTGACATGCATCTGTGAATATTTGATCAAAACCACATGATAAATTGGGAAGATTGGAATAATCAAGCATTGAAAGACAAAGGATTCAAAATAATTTTACATTTAGCATTTGAAGAAGATGACTTTCTTTAGCAGATTCTAAGCTAATAAATTCTAAGCCAGTAAAGGCGCCATGGTGATGTACTGGGTTATTCATTGGGCTGCTAGTCACATTTTAGGCAGTTTAATTCCATAAGATGCTCTTTAAGACACAGATGAGGCTTTCTGCTCCTATAAAGAATTACAGCTTCAGAAATTCTACACAGTGTCATTATGATTAGGAAATGATTTGACAACTCACAACAACGCATGACAAAAATTGAAATCTTTCAGGAAAGTGAGGCAGCACAGGAGACACTCACTCATCTCTGCCAAGAAATTTGGAAGACAACTATATGGCCACCTGATGGGAAGAGACCCATATTTGTGCCCATTCCAAAGAGAGGTGACCCAACGGAATGCAGAAATCATCGGACAATCTCTTTGATATCTCAAGCGAGTAAAGTTTTGCTAAAGGTAATACAGAAACGGCTACAATCATACATTGACAGAGAACTTCCAGAGGTTCAAGCTGGATTCAGATGA
>NW_006408593.1:2182360-2183588 GCF_000296735.1 Chrysochloris asiatica | reverse complement strand
GGAGGGTCAGAGAAAAAGAGGAAGACCCCCAACTAGATGGATCAGCCAGGTGGCATCATTGATGGATTCAAGTGTAGCAGTGGTATTGAGGTTGGCCCAGGATCAGACATTGTTTCATTCTGCTGTGCATGGGGTCGCTATGAGTCGGTTCCGACTTGATGGCACCTGATGACAACAACAACAACAACCAACCAACCAAGCTAATAAATAATAGAACTAGAGCTTTATATAATGAAAAAGAGACTTTTATAACATACAGTTGATAAAGAGAAAATTTACAGAGAAAATTTCTACTGCAGTATATCATTAAAAATATTAACAGAATCAATAGTATGTTAATAATTTTGATTCTCATCAATGTATGAATGGGATGGATTTTATAACACTTAACAGACACAATATTTCCTTTAAAAATTCAATATGGGAGTAAGAAAGGAAAAACTTTTCACAGAGATTTGTAGTAGACTGGCAACACTTTTCATATCATTCTTCATGGATTTTAGGTGGGTCTTCACAATCCTTAAGTGGTTCATGTCCTGCTGGAGAAGGGTTGTCAAAAGCAAAAATACATGGAAGGGAAGGATGATTTTGTTGTCAATGTGGCCTCCAAATTGGGGTTCAAACAGAGTTGATCTTCAGTGTGAAATTCAATATGATGAAAATTGACTTAAGTTGAATATTTTTATTTGTGTGCATGTGTGCTTGAGTATGTGCAGCTAACTCTGATGAGATAAGTAAACAGGATTCTTCACTTTGGTAAGACTTCACTGTTTCTTTTCTAATTTTCCTTGTAAAAATAATGCATAAACATAAAGAGTTTTTAATATATGAAACTTCAGTAAAATCTCAAAATGAAGAGAAACAGCTGTAAACATCCGTTAGCAATCAGAACATGGGATGTGTGAAGTATGAATCTAGAAAAATTGGAAATAGACAAAAATGAAATGGAATGCTTAAACATTGATATCTTAGGCATTAGTGAACTGAAATGGACTGGTATTGGCCATTTTGAATATGACAACCACATGGTTTACTATGCTGGGAACGACAAATTGAATGGTGTTGCATTCATTGTCAAAAAGAACATATCAAAATCAGTCATGAGGTAGAATGCTATCTTGGTTAATATCCATGCACCTACAGGGAAGTCCAGTTAATACCATATTATTCAAATTTAAGCACCAACCACTAAAGCCAGTGAGGATGAAATAGAAGAATTCTACCAACT
>NW_006408593.1:2181226-2182112 GCF_000296735.1 Chrysochloris asiatica | reverse complement strand
CGAGTAGATATATGCACACCAATGTTCATAGCAGCACTGTTTTCAATAGCAAAAAGATGGAGTCAGCCTTGGTGCCCATCAACTGAAGAATGGATAAACATATGGTGGTACATACACACAATGGAATATTATGCAACCTTGAAGAACAGCAAGGAAGCGGTAAGCCATCACATGACATGGATGAACCTTGAGGACATTATGTTGAGTGAAATTGTTGTTGTTGTGATGTACCGCGAGTGAGTCACAAAAGGAGAAATACTGCATAGGACCACTACTGTCAAAGACTAAGGAAAAGAACTCATACTAAAGGGCGGCGGGAGTCTGCTGGTTACTGGGATGTGAGGGGAGGGAGGGAAAGTTGGAGCACAGGGTAGGGAATAATTCAAGAAGCTGGGTTATCAGAACACTACATTTGTGGAAGGAGATGATGGAAAAGGTCTATATCATCAGCCAAAATAAGGCCAGAGGCAGACCATGGAAGAGACTATCAATTATTCATATGCAGTTTCAGGGTACAACTGAAGAAAATGAAAACAAATCCATGAGAGCCTAAATATGACCTCGATTATATCCGACCTGAATTCAGAGATCATCTCAAGAACAGATTTTATGTGTTGGACACTAAAGACTGAAGATAAGATTTGTGGGATGACATCAAGAAGGTCATACAAGAAGAAAGCAAGTAGTCATTAAGAAACTAAGAAAGAAGGAAAAGACCAATATGGGTGTCAGAAGAGACTCTGAAACTTGCTTTCCAGGATAGAGATGCTAAAGCAAATGAAAGAAATGAAGGAGCTAAAAGAGCTGATCAGAAAATTTCAAAGGTCAGCAGGAAAAGGAAAACAAAATCTAATAATATGTAGAAAGACCTGGGATTAGAAAACCA
>NW_006408593.1:2165588-2179942 GCF_000296735.1 Chrysochloris asiatica | reverse complement strand
AAGAGTGATGTTGTCAGACTTCATTTTGCATGGATCAACCATCAACATTCATGGAACCAGCATTCAAGAAGTCAAAGGAATTATTGAATTAGGCAAATCTCCTTCATGAGATTTCTTTAAAGTTTTGAAGAGCAAAGATAAACATTTGAAGTTGTGCCTGACCCAAGCCATGATATTTTCAATAACCTCATATGCATGCAAAAGTTGGACAGTGTAAAAGAAGATAGTAAAGAATTGATGCTTTTGAGTCACTGTGTTGAAGGAGAATATTGAAAGTACCATGGACTGCCAGAAGAACAAACAGATCTGTGTTGGAAGAAGTTACAGCCAGAGTGCTCCTTGGAAGCAAGCATGGTCAGACTTTGTGTTTCATTCTTCAGACATATTGTCAGGAGGGATATGTTCCTTGAGAAGGATATCATCATGTTTGGTTACTTGAAGGGTGGGATAAAAAGAGTAAGACCCCCAACCACATGGCCTGGTACAGTGGCAGCAGAAATGGGCTTAGGTTTAATGATTCTGGCATTGGGCCAGGACTGGGCAGTGTTTTGTTTTATTGTATATAGAATTGCTATGAGTCAGTACCAACTCGATGGCATGTAACAACAACAACAACAATGTAGAACTGATTAAACTCTTTTGAAAGTTTTAGAACAATGTCCTTTCATGGTGTAGTCTACTAACAGTGTGGTGATGTAACAATGAAAAGGCAGTCACTGAAAATAAACTTCATATGTGAAATCAGGAATAGAGTAGGCATATCTGAGACAATAGTCTATTTGATTATGAATTGAAGAGATGGAATAGATATAGTAAATTACTGTTTTAAATGTACCTCTGGTTTTAAATCTGTCTGTTTCATAAATAGTAAATATTATGATTCACTAGTTTGCAAAGTTGGCCTTTTCCCTACTTTCAGATCTTACTACAATCAATGCCTTCTGGAATTGCCTAGCTTATTCATATATTGATTTTGCTACCTTATTAATGTAATCTCAATAAAATACAAGCATTATGAGGGCAGCTTAATTGGCAGTCTAACCAGCTTTTATACAGATGGTAGCCACAGTGAACACAGAGATGTTAGCTGCTTAAAGTTGGCTCCGATTCATGCTGCCGTTGGCATAAAACAGAATGTCTCCTGCTTCTGTGCCATTTTCATGGAGGCCGTTGTGTTGTGGCTATTGTGTCTGTCTAGCTCATTGACGATTTCCCTCATTTTCACTGAAACTCTACTTGCTTTAGGAAGTATTGTGTCATTTTAAGCGATTGGTCTTTCCTGATGACATGACCGAAGTAAGTGAGTCATAGTTTCTCACCCTCATTTCTAAGGAATGTTTTGATAATATTTCTTCTGGGATCGCTTTGTTCATTCTTCTTAAAATCCATGGTCTACTCAATATCCTTCATGAGCACTACAATTCAAATACATCAATTCTTCTTCTGTCTTCCTTTTTCATTTAGAAACTCAATAAACAATTACTGACTGGCTGAAGGAATAAACAAATAAATATACTAGTTGTGTGTAGCGTGTGTCTTTGAAGGCATGCTCAGTAGTCTAATAAATTAAGGAACATACACTATTTGTATCCTGTCCAAAATAATATGGTTTTCTCTTCAGTTCTTTGAAAAAGTATTTTCTTGGTCCTATGCTTCTTAAACTGAGACATGATCTAGCATCCCAGGAGGATGTATGCAACCAAAGATAAACTACCATCCATTTTTGAGCAGATATTTGTTTTTCAAAGATTAGAAGAATAACCTTAGTAATTTAGGACATATGTTTGTATTAAATGTGAGTACCAGTAAAGAATAGACTACAAATGCATGTAAATGCCTAACATAAATATAACACATCAAATATATTTCTTGCAGAGAGTAAGGAGTGATTTCTGGCCCAGTCCCGGACAGTTCTATATATTCTTTACCTTCTCATTTGAATAGTAATAGGGAAAACATTTTGAAAAGTAGTTTAGGGCATTTTATTATTATTGATACATCAATTGGAACTTTGTTGGTAAGAAATCAATTTTTTCCTTGCAAAGCAAATAATCTAATTTTTAAGGCAATACATTTTAATGTATAGGAATTTCAAATAGTATAAGCTATACTGTTCTAATTTTCAAAACCAGAAAATCCACAAAGTCAGTTGATGAGTGCAAACCAACATGTTATTCATGCAAACTGTCTTAAGAGGGCTAGATTTCTCATTGTTAATCTGTACTTTAAATGGCCTTGGCTAAAAATTCAGGAATTGCCCTAGGAGTATTATGAGTAGAAAAGCATCATTGTGTTTACCACTGCAGGAGATCTTTTTGTTCATGTCTGGCTCTAGTGTTTAATTTGTGCAGCTGTTTGGCCAATTTGAAATGTTTTGCTCAGAGATGATTAGGGTAAGACTTTGAATGTCTTTTTCTAAGGAAAAATCATCAAACAAAGCTGAACGCTTTTTTTTTTTTTTTTTGTATAGGAGATCCTTATTTAGTCACCTTCATTCATGTTTCAGCCCTGATAATCACACAACAGAGGAGGGGGAAAGATAATACATATGTGTGTGTGTGTGTGTGTGTGTGTGTGTGTGTGTGTATAAACAATACATTCAAAGAATATAATAATGTGTGAATGTGGAGAAGAGGGGTGCAGATGAGAAATTAAAACAAGAAAAATCAGGTGATGGATGTTAAAGCTTTGAGCCCAGAAATGCTAATGAGGACTGGAGAGTTCTTTTTCTTTTTTCTTTAAACTTTTTATCTTTTAAAGGATTGATTATTTTTGAGGACACAGTCTTTAACATTCATGTTCTTATAAATGCATATTTCACAGTTTGATCAAAACACACTTTTGAAATACCTTTAAAAATCCTTCATCTTTTCAGACATTCACAATAAGGAAAACGCACTTTCATAAAAGTTAGTTAAAAGAAAGAAGTAAGAAACTTATGTTATATTTTCAATTGAGGACATTGACTTAACTTGGTGTTCAACAAAGCCTACTCTCACATACAATAGTTTTCCCATAGTTCACTAAGAACTGAAGATTACCTTGAAATAAATTTTAACTTACCCTAGAATTTAAAGCCATGAGCAGACACTATTGACTGCTTCAATCACTCTAGCAAGATTGATGAATACAACCAAGACCTGTCCACACCCCACGTCCCATCCCTAGCACTAAAATGCTATCACAGAAAAATTCTCTTTGAAAACTCTTATATGAAGAGAAAATAATAGATTGGATAATTTCCAACACACTGATCAAAACTACCAAGAGTATCTATTTAAAGCTCTTGGAATAAAGTATAAAATGAATTTCCATCTCTTCCTGATTTTCCTCCAGGTTTACATACATAACAACTACCCTTTAAATGTATAGTAGGTGAGGGTGAAAAGTCACTATTATTGAATTCTATATGTTTCTTCCTGGACATTAATTTTGCCCAAGATTGAAATTCCTGTAGGAGGTTTGGTTGGAATTCACTCCAAATAAAACTAGGTAAGTGCTGCCTACTTAAAGTAGTAGAGTAGACCAAGATGGTGAGATTATTGAGTAAAGCATTTGGTACCTTCATTTGCTGTGTGCACATCTCAAAATGAGAAAAAAACAGCTGGAAACATCTATTAATAATAAGAACATGGAACGGATAATATATAATTCTAGAAAAACTGGAAGTTGTCAAAAATGAAACGGAATGCATAAACATCAATATCCTAGGCATTAGTGAGCTGAAATGGACTGGTATTGGCCATTTCAAATCTTACAAACATGTGGTTTACTATGATTAAATGACAGATTAAAGAGTAATGGGGTCATATTCATTACCAAAAAGAACATTTAAAGAACTGTTTTGAAGTACAACATTGTCAATGATAGTATAATATCCATATACCTACAAGGAAGACCAGTTAGTACTACTTTTACTCAAATTTATGCAGCAACCACTAAAACCAGTGATGATGAGGTTGAAGTATTCTACCAACTTCTTCAGTCTGAAATTGACTGAACATGCAACCAAGATGTACTGATAATTGCTGGGGACCAGCCTCAGCAAATTATTAGGGGGCTCTCGAAGGGAGATGTGGAATCAGTGAAAGGAATCACACGGAGTCAATGATTTGTGCTGAGTCTTCACTGACTTTACTCAGTTTTTTAGCTCCTTATATACCATTACAATACACAATGATTTCATAGTAATCAATTTTATTTAAAGTATAATATAAGCTGTAATTACATTTTCTTTTGATTCATGTACCTTCAAGTTAAATCAAAGAGCATCAAAATATTTTCCTTGATCTTTTCACATCCTGCTTCCTTGTACTCCTTTGCTACCTTGGTAACTTCTGTTTTCTGTAAGTGATTCTGTTTTTCTCTAATCCTCCCTAAAATGTCAAGTTAACCTTTAAACAGAGTTATAAATCTTAACTTCTATCCCTACCCTCATCTATTATTTCCTATAGATTCATTAATCACAATTCACAATCAAAACATTATTTTTATCATAACTGGTCATACATATCAGTTACTCATAATTTATTTAACAGTAAAGGCAAGAACATAAAAAGTACTTGAAGTTTTATGGTTAAGAATAGATGGAAAAAACTTCCCTATGCTAAGAATCTCTCCATCTAAAACATCTAGTTAAATTTTTACTTATGCTCTTATACTACTCCTGAAGCCCTTGATCATGCTTCAACTATTTTTTTAGATGTCTTATTGTCTCTGGTCGAAACTACAGAGGGTGTTGATTGTAATCTTTAAGGTTGGTTTGGCAGTATCTTAACTGACGTGGTTTCTCCTACTGGTGAAACCTATTGTTAACTGTAAAAAGTGATATTTTCTAACTACACATGATTGAATATGGTGTGAAGGTGTCTAAATATAATTTTTGTCTTTAATAAGAGTATAGAAAAACCTACCAAAAAATGTCTATAATAAAATCAGGAAAAAATTAAAAAAATGAGTCATAAAAGAAAAAACAAGAACTGCAGGGCCTCTGCATGAGGTTTCCCCTCGGGGCCTTGCCTTACAAGGGGAGACCCATTGTAGCCTTGCTTAACAATGAGTCCTTCATGCATAAAGTCCCCTGCCATTCTGCTCCTTGATAGCATGGCCCCTGCCAGATAATTACGGGTTCTTATAATGCAAACGTTGGACACAGAGAGAAAGGATAAGTAGTTGGGAGATATGGCCTTGGTAATAGAAATGATGCTGGAAGTTGCATTATAGAATTTAGCAAGAACAATAACTTATTCATTGCAAGTACCTTTTTTAAACATCATAAAAGATTATTATACACATGGAATTCATCAAATGGAATACACAGAATCAAATAGACTGCATCTGTGGGGGAAAAAAAAAAAGCAGTGGAAAAGCTCCATATCATCAGGCTAAATAAGGCCAGGGGCAGACTATGGAATAGATCATTGATTGCTCATATGCAAGTTCAGGCTGAAGCTCAAGAAAATTAAAACAAATCAACAAGAATCAAAATAAGACTTTGAACATATCGCACCCGAATTTAGAGATCTGATGAATAGATTTAATGTATTAGACACTAGTGACAGAAAAGCAGAAAAGCTGTGGGATGACATCAAGAATGCCATAAAAGAAAGAAAAAGTCATTATGAAAGAAGAAAGAAGGAAAAGACCACAATGGATGACAGATGAGATTCTGAATCTTGCTCTTCAGCGTAGAGATGATAAAGCAGATATAAGAAATAAGGAGGTAAAATAACTGAACAGAAAATTTCAAATATCAGCTTAAGATGACAAAATCAAATATTATAATGAAATTCTGGAGTTAGAAAACCAAAAGGTAAGAATACAGTCAGCATTTCTCTAGTTGAGCAAACTGAGGGAAATATTCAAGTTTCAATTTGCAATGCTAAAGTATTCTTTGGGCAAAATACTGAATGATGCATAAAGTATCAAAACAAGATGGAAAAAATACAGAGTCACTCTATCAAAGAGAAATCATTGATGTTCAACCATTTCAAGAGAAAGCATATAATCAAGAGCCAGTGGTACTGAAGCAAGTCCAGTATGCAGTGAAGGTACTGGCAAAGAACAAGGCTCCAGGAATTGATAGAATACAAATTGAAATCATTCAACAAACTAATGCAGTACTGGAGACACTCGCTCAACCACAAAAAGAAATTTGGATGACAGAAGAGATACATATTTGTGTCCATTCCAAAGACAGATAACTAATGGAATGCAGAAATCACCAGACAATATCATTAAGGTCACATGCAAGTAAACACTTGCTCAAGAAAATTTTAAAAGTTGCTGAAACATTACATTAACAAGGAACTGCCAGAGATTCAAGCCGGATTCAGAAAAGGATGTAAAACTTGGGATATCGTTGCTGACCTCACATGTCTTGTCTAAAAGCAGAGAATACCAGAAAGACGTTTTGTTGTTTATGTTGTCAAGTTTTTCTGACTGGTAGCAACCCTGGACAGGGTTTTCAAAGAGCAGCTGGTGAGTTTGAACCACCAGTCTTGTCATTCAAATCAATCTTGTGCTCCAGTGCTTTATTCTATAGTTCCACTTGTGCTTTATTGTCTATGGGAAGGTTTTTGGCCTTATGGATCATGACAAGCTATGGAAATATTGCAGAGAATGAGTATTCTGGAACATTAATTGTGCTCATGGGGAACCTGTACACAGACCAAGAGGCAGTTGTTATAACAGAACAAAAGGGCATTGAATGGTTTAAAATCAGGAAAGGCGTGTGCCAGGATTGTATTCTTCACCATACTTATTCAGTCTGTATGCTGAGCAAATAATGCAAGAAGCTTAATTATATGAAGAAGAACATAGAATCAGAATTGAATTTATACTCACTAACAATCTGCTTGCTGAAAGTGAAGAGGACTTAAAATACTTACAGATGAAGATCAAAGAGCACTGCTTTCAGTATGATTTGTACCTCAATGTAAAGAAAACAAACATCCTCATCATTGGAGCAATAAATGACGAGATGATAAAGGAAGAAAAGATTAAAATCGTCAGAAACTTTATTTTACTTTGAATCACAATCAATACTCATGGAAGCAGCAGTCAAGAAATTGAAGGATGACAAAAAGAAAAGAAATTGAATGAAGTATTGCATTAGCAGAATCTGCTGGCACAAGACCTCTTTTAAAGAGTGTTCAAGAGGAAAGCTATCACTTTGAGGAATGAGGTGTGCCTGACCCAAGTCATGGTATTTTCAATAGTCTCATAAGCATGTGAAAGTTGGACAGTGAATGAGGAAGACTGTAGAAGAAATGATACATTTGAGTTATGGTGTTGAGGAAGAATATTAAAAGTACCGTGTGGAAGGTCAATGAAAAAGGGTAAGAACCCCAACAAGACGGATTGGCACAGTGACAGCAGCAATGGGCTCAAGGTTAACAATGATTGTGAGTATGACACATGACAGGCAGGATTTTGTTCTGTTGTACGTAAAATCTCTATGCATAGGAATCTACTTGACAGCACCTAACAACAAAACAAATAACAATGCTTCTAGCAAGCAAGGCTGTATCATCTGCATATTGCAGGTTGTTAATGAGTCTTCCTCCAATCCTGATGCAACATTATTCTTCATATAATCCAGTTTCTCAGATTATTTTCTCAGGGTACAGATTGAATAACTGTTGTAGACGGATACAAGCCTTGTACACACTTTGCCTGATTTTAAAACATTCAGTATCCCATTGTTCTGATCAATTGATTGCCTCTTATTCTATAGACAGGTTTCACATTAAGACAATGATGTGTTCTAGAATGCCCATTCTTCACAATGTTACCCTCCATAGCCTATCAAAATCTACATAGTAGAAAGCTTTTGCATAATCAATAGAGCACAAGTAAACATCTTTCTGGTATTCTTTGCTTTCAGCCAAGGTCAACCTGACATTGGCAATGATATACCTTATACTAGGTACTTTTCTAAATCGAACTTTAATTTCTGACATTTCCTTCAACATATACTGTTGCAGCTATTTTTAAATTATCTTCAGCAAAATGTAAATTTCATTTGATATTAATAATATTTTCCAGTGATTCCTTTGGGTCACCTCTTTGGAATTGGCACAAATATAGGTTATCTTCCAATCAGTTGATCAGGTAACTATCTTCCAAATTTCTTGGCATAGATGAGTAGTTGCCTCCAGTGTTTCATCAGTTTGTTGAAATATTTCTTGTTTGATTCTACCACTTCCTGGTGCCTTTTGTTCCACCACTGCCTTCAGTGCTACTTGGACTTCTTCCTTCAGCAACATTGGATGTTGATCATATGCTACCTCTTAAAATTGTTGGACCATTTCTTTTTGGTATAGAGGCTCTGTGTATACGTTTCATCTTCTTTTTATACTTTCTGTGTCTTTCAACATTTTACCCATAGACTTCTTCAGTATTTTAACCTGAGTCTTGAATTTTTTGTTCAGTTCTTTCAGCTTGAGAAATGCTGAGCCTGTCTTTCCTTTTTGTTTTCTAACTCCTAGTCTTTGAACATTTCATTAAAAATTTGACTATGTTCTCTCAATCTGCCCTTTTAAATTTTCTATTCTTTTAGTTCTAATTTCTTGTATTTTTAACTCTATGCTGAAAAGCAAAGTTTCAAAATCTCTTCAGACATCCTTTTTGATCTTTTCATTCTTTCCAATATATTTTTTTAATGTTTTATTTTGAATTATGTGATAGTTTACATGGGAGAACATTAGCTTTACATTCATCCTATCTTGTATTGTTTCATTGCCATGGTTACAATCCCTTCCATGCATCATAAACCAACCAAAGGGTATACACTGCAAGCCTGCCCCCCAGGTCATCAACATACAACCCCTCTCCCTCTGTGTAAAGTCCTCACTGCTCCATCTCTCCACGTCATCCTTCTTTCCAGTATTTTAAAATCACTCTTTCCTTTCTTTATGCAAGATATTATTGATGTCATCTCATCACTCTTCTGTCGTTCAGTCATTATTGTCCAAAACATCAATTCTGTTCTCGAGATGGTCTCTAAATTCAGGATATGTTCATGGTCATATTTTTGGATCTCATTGACTTGCTTTCATTTTTTTCAGCTTCATCTAGAACTTGTATATGAGAAATTACATATGAACAATTGATAGCATGTTCCATAATCTGCTCCTGGCATTCTTTTAGCTGACTGTATTGAACTCTCTGCAGATATAATCAGTTTGATTCTTAGGTATCCCATTTGGTAAGGCCCATGTGTAAAGTCACCTTTTATGCTGCTGAAACAAAAAAAGGTTTTTGTAATGAATAAGTCTTTGGTCTTACAAAGATCTGCCATGCAATGTCTAGCATCATTTTATATTTCCTAGGCCAGATTCTCCAACTGGGTCTTCCTGTCTGTTTCCAACCTTCACATTCCAATCATCAGTCATTATCAATACATCTCTATTACATGTTTGATCAATTTCAGACTGAAACAGTCCATAGACTTCTTCAATTTCATCATCACTGCCTTTAGTAATTGGTGTGTAAATTTGATTTATTGTGGTATTAACTGGTCTTCCTTGTAGGCATATTATCCTACCATAGACAGCATTGTACTTCATGATAGATCTTAAAATTGTTCTTTTTGACAATTAATGTGGCTCCATTTCTCTTGAATTTGTCTTCTGGCATAGTAAACCATGTGATTGTCTGATGCAACATGGCCAGTACCAGTCCATTTCAGCTTACTAATGCCTATGGGATATATCTATATTTATTCCATTTAATTTATGACAACTTCCAAATTTTCTATATTTATATGTTATGCATTCCATGTTCCAAATATTAGTGGATATTTGCAGCTGTTTCTCCTCATTATAAGTTTGCTCCACCAGCAAATATAGGTCTCAAAACCTTTACTCTTTCATGTCATCAAGGTCAACTCTAATTTAACTGGCAGTTCTTCCTCATTCATATTTTGAATGAGGGGTTTATCATCTGTAACTATATCTGACAATGTTTCACTGCTATTCATATGATTATTTAAATATACTTGAAAAACAGGACTTAGCAGATAGAATTAGAAATTATATATGTAATCCAAAGACATTATTTATTATGTTGTTTTATTTATTTTCCCTGGTGTCATGCTGTGGGCTAATGTGTCAGACTTCAGTCATGTGAACTGCAGGGTCATTGGTCCAAACTCACAAGCTGCTTTTTGGAAACCTTATACAGGGTCTCTATGGGTCAGAATTGACTTGACGGCACTTAATAACAACATGATTTTGTAGATATATATTACATAAAAATGTTCCATAGTAGATATGTAAATGTGAATATATATGTGTGTATTTCTGCCTTCTGGATTATGCAATTATGGTCCAGAGAATAATAGGAACCTTAGGAGGCATCAGTACAGATAATGCTTGGGTTGATAATCTCATTATTAATGTCTGTCCTAATATCACATCAATGCAAGGCCATGAAGTATCTTGCAAGGTCAATTTAATATCCTGGGAAGTTATCTTGATTAGCATATATGTACTATATTACTTATATTATTCTCTGAATATTATATTAACATAATATAAGATAATGTCGCTATAATGAACTTGTTGTTGTGGTTATGTGCCATGGAGTCAGTTCCAACTCATAGCCACCTTTCATAGGGTTTCCGAGGCTGTAAATCTTTACGGGAGCAGAAAAACCTCATTTTTCTCCCATGGAACAGCTGGTAGTTTTGAACTGCTGACCCTAAGGTTAGCAGCCCGATTCATAACCACTATGCTACCAGAGCTCCGTATAATGACATTAGCACTACAATTTTAATATGATCTGTTTTGTAATTTATAGCACTTGTGTATAACATCAGAACAAATCTGCTATACAGAGTTGAGTAAATCTAGAAATTAAATATTTTAAGCTAATTTTCAGGTAAGAATTTTTAATGGGAATTTCTCTAGCTGATAAAAAAATGAAACCACCCATAGATTTTTCTTTCTGTTTTAGAATACTTTGGGTGAAATGGCAAAATTCATATTTTCCAAGGATTCACTGCTCTACAAAATAAAATAATCATGACTGTGAGAATATGCTCATGTCTTTTGTAAAAGGCCCAATTTACTTGACAATTAAAAACTATATATTTGGAAGTGGGGTAAGATGGCAGACTAGGCAGAAAGGCTGTGGCAACCCTCTGCAGCAAGAATATGGAAAAAGGGATAAAACAGATTCAGAGGAGGGCCTTGGAACTCTGAGATTCAGATAAAGGGATATGTAAGTGGGTCAAGTGTTTACAGGGAGAGAGACAGTTGAACAGATGTGGCAAGAAAAGAGGTGACTTCTGATTTGGGGCAGCCAATGGAACCCAGTGCAGCCATTTTAAGCATGTGTGAGCAGATTAAGAGAAAATAAACATTCACATTGCAGAAGCCTGCCTGTTACTCACCGAAGTAGAAGTGGAATTTTGTCCCCTTCACTTTTCCTCCCTTGTTTCTCTGCCGGGGTGGGGTAGTTGCCAAGGATGTCCAGTCTCTAGGTTCCTAAGTTGCCCATATTTTCCTTAATATCATGATTTTTTCACTTGCGAGTCCGGGAAACTGACGTCCTGGATTTATGGTAGATCTGGAGCTCTGGAGTTGTTCTGAGTGCTTCTTTCATGAGATCCCCCTCCCTTCTCACCAGAGCGTACCCTACCTGTTTTTCAGCTGCTTTAGCCCCAACTGTTAGTCCCAAGAAACAAAAGACCTATACAAAGAAAACTACAAAACAGTACTACAGGTAAGCAAAAGAGATTTACAAAAATGGAACAACATACCATGATCTTGAATAGGAAGACTTAACATTGTGAAACTGTCAATAGTACCCAAAGCTATCTATAGATACAACGCAATCCAAATCCAGATTCCAACATCGTTCTTTAAAGAAATGGGGGGTGGGGTGGGGGGTGGGATTATCATAAACTTTAAATGGAGAGGAAAAAGAACTGGGATAAACAAAGCACTACTTAAGAAGAACAAAGTTGGGGGTCTTTTACTCCCTTATCTCAAAATTTACTATGCATCCACATTGGTCAAACAGCCTGGTTCTGGTAGAATGAAAGATATGTAGATCAATGGAACAGAATTTAGAACCCAGAGGTAAACGTATCCACATACAGTCAACTGATCTTTGACAAAGAACCAAAACACATTAAATGTGGAAGAGATTGTCTCTTCAACAAATTGTGCTGGCAAAACTTGAAATTGATTTGCAGAAAAAAGAATCAAGACCCATCCCTCACACCATATACAAAAACAAATTCAACATGGATTAAAGACCTAAATGTGAAGCTTAGATATATAAAAGCATCAATGAAAAAATAGGGACAAATAGGGGCTCTAGTACATTGCATACTTAACACTATGTAATATGTACATTGCATGTTACAAAAAATACACGAGCAGTTAAAAACAAAGTAGATGATTGGGGCCTCCTAAAATTTAGAAGCATATGTGCATCAAAAGATTTCTCGAAAAGAGTAAAAAAGGGAACCCACAGGTTGGGGACATTTTAGACTTATATGTAAAAGATATAGGAAACTACAACACTGCTGTATGAAAAAGCCAAACAACTCAATTAAAAATGGACACAGGACAACAACAGATACTTCACCAAGGAAGACATATAGACAGCCAACAAATATATGATGATAAGTTCACAATCATTAGCCATTTTTGTTGTTGTTAAGTGTCATTAAGTTGGTTCTGACCCACAGTGACCCTTTATAGGATTTCCAAGGAATGGGTGGTGAGTTGAACTGCCAACTTTGTAGTTCAAACTGACTTTACAGGCCAGCACATTGACCCACAATGCCACACCAGGACTCCCATTAGCTTTTGTTGTTGTTATTGTGAAGTGTTGTTGAGTCGGTTGTGACCCATAGCGACCCTGTATAGGGTTTCCAAGGACAGCTGGTGAGTTTGAACCATTGACCTTGCAGTTCAAACAGCTTTGCAGTCTGGCACGTTAACCAACAGCACTACACCAAGCCTCCTTCCCATTAGCCATTGTTGTTGTTAGGTGCCATTGAGTTGGTACCAACTCATTTTGACCTTATGCACCACAGAATGAAACACTGCCCAATGCTGGGCCAACCTCACTACTGTTGCCACGCTTGAGTCCATTGATGCTGCCTCTTGGCCAATCCATCTCATTGGGGGTCTGCCTCTTTTTCTCTGACCCTCCACCTTACCAAACATGATCTCCTTCTCCAGCAATTGGTCCCTCCTGACAATATATCCAAAGTGTGAGAGACAAAGTTTGGCCATCTTGGCCTTCAGTTAGCTATTGTTGTTGTTGTCACGTGCCATCGAGTTGATTCTGACCCATAGTGACCCAGTATAGGGTTTCCAAGGAGCAGCTGGTGAGCTTGAACCACCAACCTTGCAGTTCAAATGACTTTGCAGTCTGGCGCATTAACCCACAGCACCACACGAGGATGCAAATAAAAACAACAATGAGATAACATCTCAAACCAACATTAACAGTGAAGTTCCACAACTCTACAGAATAGTATGACGGTTCCTCAGAATATTGGCACTAGAAATATCTCATGAGCCAGCAATCTCTCTACTTGGTATATATCCACAAGAAATACAAGTCAAGACACAAGTAGATACATGCATACCAATGTTCACTGCAGTGTGATTAACAATAACAAAAAGATGGAGAAATTCATGTGCCCAACAATGGAAGAATGGATAAAAAAAACCACTTTGGTACATACACACAATGGAATATTATGCAATATTAAAGAACAATGATGAATTTTTGAAACACCTATAACTTGGATCACCATGGAGGACATTATGCTGAGTGAAATTAGTCAATCACAAAAAGATAAATATTGTATGAAACCATAGTAAAAATGTTAAAAAAAAAAGTTGCCAGACTAAAGGAACCATTTTTTGATTGTTACTAGGGTTGGAGGAAGGCAATAGTAATTCATGGGCTAGAGGGTAAACACATGTTAGCTGGGATGATGGTGAGGGCAATATACAAGAAGAGGGAGGTTTGCAGAATAGTAATGATGATACTTGAAGACACAGGGAGGTGTACATTGGCTAAAAGGGATAGATTTAAACAGTTATATATACACAGTTTTGGAAGAGATCAATATTTGTGCCCATTCCAAAGAGAGGTGACACAACAGAATGTGGAAATCATTTGATGTATCTTTGATATATCAATCTCTTTGATATCTCAAGCAACTAAAGTTTTGCTAAAGGTAATACAGAAACGGCTACAATCATACATTGACAGAGAACTTCCACAGGTTCAAGCTGGATTCAGAAGAGGCCGTGGAACGAGAGATATCATTGCTGATGTCCGATGGATCTTGGCTGAAAGCAGAGAATACC
>NW_006408593.1:2154509-2164911 GCF_000296735.1 Chrysochloris asiatica | reverse complement strand
AAAGCTGGACAGTGAATAAGGAAGATCGTAGAAGAATTTATGCCTTTGAGTTGTGGTGTTGGAGGGGAATACTGAAAGTGCCATGGACTGCCAAAAGAAAGAATAGATCTATTTTGGAAGAAGTGTAGCCAGAGTGCTCCTTGGAGGCCAAGATGGCTAAGCTTCGTCTCTCATACTTTGGACATGTTGTCCAGAGGGAACAGTCGCTGGAGAGGGATGTCATTCTGGGTAAGGTGGAGGGTCAGAGTAAAAGAGCAAGACCCCTAATGAGATGGATTGGCCAGGTGGCATCATTGATGGACTCAAGTGTGGCAGCGGTAGTGAGGTTGGCCCAGGACCAGACATTGTTTCGTTCTGCTGTGCATGGGGTCACTATGAGTTGGTTCCGACTCGATGGCACCTGACAACAACAACAATATACACAGCCTTAGAAAAACAGTGTTTTATGCATAGATACATGGATTGAGACATTGGCTGAATGGGTAGGGAGGAAGAATGGGATACACATATTTATATATCTCACAAATATATGAGTTTGAAACAGAAAAAAAGAACATCTTTGATCATTGTCAGGGTTGGCAGGGAAGGGAGAGTAGTTCACTGACTAGAGGGTGGTTGTTGTTAAGTGCCATTGAGTCAGTTCTGACTCATAGCAGCGCTCCACAGGGTTTCTAAGGAGCGGCTGGTGAGTTTGAATCACCAAACTTGAAGTTCAAACTGACTTGGGGTACAGTGCAGTATCCTGCAGCACCACACCAAATTCCGACTAGGGGATAGACACATGTTTAATTGGGTGACAAGGAGGGCAATATACAAAAAAAGGGAAGGGCAATAGACAAGAAGATGGAGGTTATCAGAAGAATGTTGAAGATACGTGAAGACACAGGGCTAAAAGGGCTAGAGGTAAACATTGACACTGTTTTTCTGGATTATATTATGTCAATTAATCATGGTGTCCCCTAAGATTATTGTCCTGAGTCCCCAGACCCAGCTACTCATATATGCAACTTTGGAATAACAATGTTCTGTGGGTAGGTACATGGACAGAGAGACATGCTGAATTGGTATGGGGGAAAAAGTAGTGTAGTGGTTATGAGTTGGGTTCCTAACTTCAAGGTCAGCAGTTTGAAACTACCAGCCATTCCAAGGGAAAAAGATAGGCTTTCTGCTCCCTTAAAGATTTATAGCCTTGGAAAGCCTATGGAGGGTCACTTTGAGTTGTAACCCACTCCATGGCATGAAACTACCACCACCCACCACTATATGTATATGTGTATATATATGTAATACTAGTATATATATTATATTAATTGTTGTTGCTAAGTGCCATCAACTTGGTACCGACCCATAGCGACCCTGTATAGGGTTTCCGAGGAGCAGCTTTTGAGCTTGAACCACCAACCTTGCAGTACAGTGCATTAACCCACAGCGCCACACCAGGATTCCATATACATATATGTCCTCTTTCAAACTCTTATATATATATATATAATTGAATATATATAGTTGTGCAAACACAACTATGGATATGGGGAAGCATACCACAGGCAAATTGATGAAAACTTCTAGCTGGGTCTGGGGACTCAGGACCATAGTCTTAGGGGTCACCATGATTAATTAACATAATATAATCCACAGAAACAGTGTTCTATATCCTACTTTGGTGAGCAGCATCTGGAATAGTACAAGCTCATCAGCTATAGGTCTCTCTATGTGCATAAGAAAAAAAGAATGATGAGCACTGAATATGCTAGGAATTAATTAATCCAATGGACCAATGAAACACCCGAGTACCAGTTTCCATGACTCTGAGATAAGAAGAACTAGATGATGCCCTGTTACCATTATCAATTGCTCTGAATGGGATCACATTTGAAGACCCTGGACAAAGCAGCAGAACATATGCAACAAAACTCAAAAATTATTTAAATCAAAAAGACTGGACATACTGGTCAGAAAGAGACTGGAGGAACCTGAGACTATGATCCTCAACCACCTTCAGATTTGGAAAGGAACTCAATCTCATCGCCCAACTTTTAGCCAAGCAGTAAATAGGTATATACAGTAAATAGCAACACCAGTAAGGTATGTTCACTATGAATTACAGAATGGTCAATCACTCAAAATCAAAAGGGCAACATTGTACCTAAGGACAAAGTTGAGGATGGATGGGAAGGTGGGTAGAATGGAAATAAGAACACAGAGAAGTGGGATAATTGTTGTTCCATGGAGGGAGGCAATCATTGACATTAAACAATGTCTTTTATTTGTTTAATGCAAAGCTGGTGATCCTGTCTGCAAATTTTCACTCAATTCACAATAAAAAGTTAAAAAATGTATCTTTCTATATCTATATCTGTATCTGTATCTGTATCTGTATCTATCTATCTATCTATCTATCTGTCTGTCTATCTATCTATCTGTCTATCTATCTATCTATCTATCTATACTCTGTTCATATGTTATATACATGAATATATGAGGAGGCTTCAAAAAGTTCATGGCAAAATGCAATTGAAAAATAATGGATTTTCTCCATTATATCCAAATGTTCCCTGGTACAATTTTTGTTTTAAACAAAATGCCTAATGCTGTAGCATTGACTGATGCCGAAAAGTGTTTTGAAAAACATTTAAAGGGAATCGAAAGATCCATATTCATGTAATACAAGATACTGTTTAAATTCACACTCCTACTCCCCTATCTTGTTTTTGACTATAATATCCCCCCAAAAATACTTTTACTTCACTTCTTTAAAACTAACTCCATCTTGGTAGAATAGAAACATGGTCATTTTAGGAAGAATTGTATTTTATTTTAAAATTTGAAATATAGAGGAGGAGCTAGTCTGGTGAATTATCAGTAAAGCAATATAAGGTTGAGTAGTTAAAGGAGCTTTGGTAGCGTAGTGGTAGCTAAAGGAGCTCTGGTAGCATAGTAGTTAAAGGAGCTCTGGTAGCTGTGAACCTTAAGGTCAGCAGTTTGAAACTACCAGCTCTTCCATGGGAGATAGATGAGGCATTTGGCTCCAGTAAGAATTTACAGCCTTGGGAACCTTGTACAGGGTCGCTATGAGTCAGAACCAACTCCACAGCACACAGCCACCACCAGTTAATGAAAGAAACACCAACATTCCATTAGAAATCATTGCTTTAAGAATAAGCAAAATATAATCTATCATAAATTGTGTTCTATGTAAATTCTGTTTTCTTGGTAAAATTTGGCTTCCCTAATTGTTAAGAGCACATTGCACAAATGTGATATGTACATATTTATTATATGATTTAGTTGGCACTACGATTTCAGTAATAAGGTTCATTTTGCGTGACTCATGTTCCCAAGTTAATGTTAAATTGAAAGAAAAACAAATCTTTTGAGCAGCATTTGTTATGCAACTTGACTGAATCTCTGCTCTAGGTGGTGAATAAATCCAACCTGTTATACTATTAAGTGCCCTAGAGTTTTCACTCTGCATTTGACTTCACGTGGTTGACATTTATCTAAAGATGATCAGTATCTTCAGTTAACCAAGAGTAAGGGACCAAGAACCCAGGGCTAGTCTTAACAGTCTGAAGCAGATTCGTGGGTAAATGGTGAGAAGTTAGGACTTCTGTACTACCTTGGCCAGTGCATTCAATTGAATGAAATTATGTTACACATTGGAAAAATAAAGGTTCATTAACTTTTTTTAAAAAATAGCATAAGAATTGTACCTAAACAGTTTCCTTTTTTGTATTGTTATTGTTGTTCACTGCCGTTGAGTCGGTTCCAGCCCATAGTGACCTTGTACACGATTTCCAAGGAGTGGCTAGTGAGCTTGAACCACCATCCTTGTAGTTCAAACTGACTTTGCAGTCCTGCACATTTACCCACAGTGCCATACCAGGACTCCCTATTTAGTATTAGTTGTATTATTTTTTCCCTTTTGGCTGCAAGAAAGAGTGTGATATTTTTTTCCACATCATTACTGGGCTTTTGAAAGATGTTAAATCGTCAACTTCAGAAAATAAACATTTTCTTTATTCACAAAGAAAATAACTTTATGGGCAGTAGAGCTTTTGCTTTCCTCTCCTATAGCTCACAGCCAATTTTGCTTAGACTTGCCTAGGAAAAGCTCTGTAGGACATTAAAGGAGGAATTTAGAAGTGAACTTTATTTCATTTTCTATTCACCATGAAATCTTGCAACCTCAGGGTAGCAGGGACTTTGGAAGCCGCGGATGAATGATTCATGCCAGATCAGCGACCTAATATCCATCGAGAGGTGGTACTTTCTGATTGTTATTTACCAAAGCCGTCTCCCACAAAAAGACCTTGACTAGAGTGACTCCTTTCTCATCAAAAATCTTCCAGTAAATCCCCTCCTGACATTAAAAATGCTATGTCCTACCTTCAGTGAGTTTTCAAAGAGCCAGCACCTCCTAGTGACAAGGTCTACCGCTATTTGCAGTAAAAAAATAATCCAACTCGTATTTCATAAAGTGTGAAGTTTAGAATTTTCTCTGGACTTCGTGTATAAATCATATTTATAAATACAGTTTACATAGTCTCATTGAGCTGAAGTTTTTTTGTTTTGTTTTTGTTTTTATATGCCATTGAGCCTACTGTAATAGCACTTGAAATGCTTTGCTTCTTAGCAAAAAAAAACCCGATTTATTCAGGGATGCTACAGTCATTCCCAGTTTAGCCAAGGATGCTATTGAAGTGACTTACAGGAGTGGATCAATGGGCAGGGCCAGTGGCCTTATTACTGAGTGCCTCATGGACAAATCAAAAATCTAAAAAATGATCTACTTTCACACACAAAGTATTTTTCTCCCCATATTCATACTTCTGAACTGATGACAAAACTTTATTTTTTTTTCTCTAAAGAAGTAGAACTATGTTTGGGTAATATGGTTAGCATGTAAGCTATGCAGTGTTCATCCTCAAGATGATAGAGACTCTAGAGTTTTCAGAACAATCAGAGAAGAGCCCAGTTTACTGCTGCCTCTTGCTCCTTCCAGTCTGCTGATATGTACAATGATTATTGTGATTGCAGGAGTTTTATCTTATGGCTTTTGCTACTGTTATTTTTATTCTTCTTTGCATCCAACCAACCTATCCCTTATTCTTTGCTTGCCTCCTGGAAGGCTTATCTCAAGTAAATAGGACACAGCAGAACATTGAGCAAAACAAATTTACTAAAAACTCTCAGTCAATTTGAAGTTGTCTTTAGTTGTTTCAAAAGTTTTCATTCTCATACACATTCAGAAATTCAAATTATTGATTTGCAAGAGTTCTCACTTAGGAACAACACTCTCTTAGCCACTCTCAAATTAAAACTCAAAAGGAACAGTTCTTTATTTGACAAATATATCACATTAAAATATTACTGATAAAATCAGGTGGCTACACTTGGCTGTAACTGCATATTTTCATTGGATTAGTTTATAAAGGAGAGATATCAGTTACTTGCTAACTTCAGAAATTTTGTAAATAGAATTGTTCTGGAACAAGTGTTATGTGTAAAATTTGTTTTGTTTAAAATTTGCATCCAAATACAATGTGTGCCTGTTTATTGCATTATCTGCCTTTCCACATCTAAAAATCATAAAATACTCTAAAACAGTCATTCTCCTTATCTTCAATTTTACAGGAAACTTCTTAATTTGTATTAACAATCTAAACAATCCCATTTTATAGGAGTAGAAGCATTTACAATGAAAATATCTGCAGGCCAATTATCCACATCTGGGGTATTTAACAAGACAGCTATGTTGTTGTTAAGTGCCATCAGTAGGTCCCCACCCACAGCAACTCTGTATAGGGTTTCTGAGGAGTGGCTGGTGAATTTGAACCTCGTACCTTGTGTCCAAACCAATTTTGTGGCTGAGTGCTTATCTTAAAGTGCCACACCAGGACTCCACAAAGCTGTAGTATTAAAAAAAAAAAAAAATTCTGGGATGAAAAACTTTCAAACTCTAAAATTATTCCTATTTTTTTCTATATTGTTCACTATTGTAATGTAAGAAACTATATGGATTCTTAGTAATAAAAACAATTATTTCCCTCATAATTTTGAAAATTTAGAATTTCAGAAAGCCTATTTAAGGAGTTTGTCTCCAACTTACATGATGTGAGTTAAGGTGGTTGAGGCTAGAGAATCTACTTCAGGGATGGCTTCAACACTTTATATATTGCTCTTTAGTCTTCATACTCTCTCTCTCTAGGAGCCACCTTATTGTCCTTGACTTTTCCATAAATCTTGAGCTTCTCATAGTGTGGAGGTTTCAGCACCCTACTTCTTACATGGCTGTAGTTGTTAAGTGCCTGTACAGGGTTTCTGAGGAGCGGTTGGTGGGTTTGAACTCCTGTCCTTGTGGTTCGTAGTCAAGTGCTGATCCTACAGCACCACACCACAAGTCCTCTTACATGGTGACTGGCTTCAAAGAGCAAGTACTCGAGAAAATAAGGAGTGGAAGCTGCCAATTCCTCACCTCTATTGTGCAAACTCGTTTGAACTGCAAGGTCGGTGGTTCAAGCTCACCAGTTGCTCTTTGGAAACCCTATATGGGGGTCACTATGGGTCGGAATCGACTCGAAGGCACTTAACAACAATAACAACAGGATCATATCACATCTAGCCTAATCCATTGGTAAAACCAGAAACAGTTCTTTATAGATTTAAGGAATGGAAAGTTACACCTCACCTTTCTTGTAATGGGAGCATGTAGGCGAACTTCTCTTCCCATTATAACTCTTCAAAAGGACTGCACCAAATCATCCAGTACTTCTAATCAACTCTTTCTTCTTTAGTATATATATACTCTATGTTGTTGTTGTTGTTATATGTCGTGAAGTCGGTTCCGACTCATAGCGACCCGGTACAGGTTTTCCGAGGCTGTAAATCTTTATGTGAGCAGAAAGCCTCATCTTTCTCCAGTGGAACTGCTGGTAGTTTCGAACTTCTGACCTTGCAGCTCGCAGCCCGATTCGTAACCACTATGCTACCAGAGCTCCTTATAACTCAAGACACTTCTTTTTTTATTTGATGAATGATTTTAATTTCTCCTAAACTCTTTCTCTCTCTTCATCTCTTGTTTAATTCTGCCTTTTGTTACTATTTTTTTAATCCTATTGTTTTCTTGATTTCCTTTTCAGAGATCTCTTTATTAATATTAAGAAATCCAGATGAGTTTTCTTTTTATTTTACATCTGTAATTCAACCATTCGAACTGTAATCTCCATGTTGAACTGGCATTACCACTATCCATATTCAAGTTTTTCTCTTGCCTTTCTTTCCCCTTCATTCCTTTCCTTTCTTTCTTTCTTTCTTTCTTTCTTTCTTTCTTTCTTTCTTTCTTTATTCTTTTGCTAGAAAGTTCCTAATGGTCTGTTCTAGTCAGAAATAAATATGCATTGTTCACCTTCAAGTACATGTATAAAAAGTAAATAAAATTTTTTTTAAACTTTCTTTTTTCCTCTCTTTTCAACTGCCTTGCCCATCACCCAAGATAGTATGTGTATACAATCTAGCCAGTGAATGATTCTTTCTTCTCTCCTAACTTCCCATCCCAAGATAACCATCATAGAATGTTTGCTATAGCATGAAAACCCTTTTTTGACTTTTTACAGTTGCTAGATTCTATTGGCTAGGTATTTGTTGTGAATTTTTACATCTATGTTCTTGATTTTACTTTTTGGTGATGTCTTTCAATTTCTTTTTTGTTATAGGTATGTTCAAGTTTTCTATGTCTGTGTTATATTAGGTAGGTCATGTGTTTCTTGAAATGTCCATTTCTTCTAGATTGTCAAATTTGTTGGACTACAAAGCTTCATGGCATTCTGCTATTGTCCTTTTTATTTCCATTGTTTCTATTGTGATGACACTCTTATCACTTCTTATTCATGTTATTTATTGCATCTTCTCCTTTTCTTATTTTAGATTTCTAAGCAGTTTGTTAATTTTATTAATCCTTTCAAAGAACCAATGTCTTGTCTTGTTTACTCTTTTATTTCTGTTGTTTTTCTATGTTCTTCCCCCCCCCCCATTGTGCCTGCTCTCATGTTTATTATTTCTTTTCTTGTGGTGTCTATAGGCTTACTTTGCTGCTCATTTTCTAGTTGTTAGAAATATTAGGTTAAGGTGTTCATTTTAGTTTTTTTACTATTTTTAAATTTTTTATTGGATGCATGCAAGCAATTCTTAACAGAAATGTACCTGGACTTTCTGAGAGTAGCAAAATCCCTTAGGGATTATAGACTAGAAGTAATGTAGTTGTTACAATATTTGCAAGAGTTCCCTTAGGACATGGAAGATTTATGTAACTTTAAAAAGAGTCCCTGGGGAAGGACATCATGCTTGGTAGAGGGTCAGTGAAAATGAGAAAGCCCATCAAAGAGGTGGATTGACACAGTGGCTGAACAATGGGCTCAAATATAGCAATTACAAGGGTGGCACAGAACTGGGTGTGTTTTGTCATACTGTACTTAGGGTTGTTGTGAGTTGGGACCAATTCATTGGTACCTAACAACAACAATTGACCATAGCATTCAACTGTAGAAACTGATATTTAAAAATTAGGTTGAATGAGGTAAGAACCAGAGTTAAGAATTCATTATATACATTTCTGGTAGGTTGATATGTAACCAAACAGTGCCACAAATCCAAAAAGTTGATTCCATTCAGACTAGACCTCTGATTCATAGGGCTTTCAGAAGCTGATTTTTTGGAAGCAGATTGCCATACATTTCTTCAGAAGTACTCTGGATATACACGAACTGCCAATAGTTCAGCTAGTAGCCAAGGGAATTGCTTTTTCAACTACCCAGTAATTCCTGATTTCATGTAAAAGAATTATGCTATGTTACCAAATGTAGGGAAAAATTATGAACAACAAAAAAGAGAGTGCTACTAATTCATGTCATTGCTTCTAATTCGTTTATTCATTTGATAATTATATATTATCCAATATTGCAGTTAACTGTGCATCAGTTGCTGGATTGGATTGTTGGGTATTTTCTAGTGAGTATCTTTGCAGAGTTTAAAATTCCATGAGGGAGACTTGGACTAAATACGTATGTGAAGAGTTAAGTAATAAAAAAGCATTATGAAAGAAGAAGTAGTAGAAAGATACTGAATAAAAAAGATCAAATCTTAGACATGGCTTTTATCTGAGAAAATGGCATCAAAATTGAGCTGTTAAAAGTTGAAAATGAACTAGAGAAGAATTTGAACAAATTATCTTAAGAAGACAAGAGGAATTTGCTATGGTTTTAGATAGAAACAAAGCACCAGGATGGAATTATTTTGTTTACGAAGGAGACAAACCTTGTTGAGATGGAAGAGATAGACGAGAGTCAGGTCTTTCTTTAAAAAGGTGTGGCTGTTGTGTTGTTAAATGCTGTTGAGTTGATTCCAACCCATAGCGACCCTATATAGGGTTTCTAAGGAGCAGTTGGTAAGCTTGAGCCACCAACCTTGCAGTTCAAACAACTTTGCAGTCTGATGCATTAGCCCACAGCGCCACACGGGACAAGTCATTACAAAATGTTTGGGTTTATTTCTAAGCCACTAGAAACTCTATACAGGAAAGCACTACAATCCAATCCACACATTTAAAATTAGGAATGATATGATTAACTCTTTTATTCAATGGCAGAAGATTGAAAGAAAGAACTATCAAACAAGTTTCAGCAATTGAATGGATACCATCTTCTAGGAAGAATGAAAGAAAACTGAGAATAAAAAATAGGGAAAATCAGAGTTTAGATTTGGATGTTTCAAATATCTGTAAGAAATCCAAATGTAAATATCTAGTAGGTGTTAGGGTATACCAATAACAGTCAGTTTACTGAGTAAGCTAACTGTGGTCTTATTCTAGTATTAGGAAGGAAGAACCCTGGTGTTGTAGTGACTAAGCACTTGGCTGCTAACCATAATGTTTGTGGTTCAAATCCTTCAGCTGTGAAATGGGAGAAAAAGGTGGAAAGATGTGGAAATTTGTTTCTATAAAAAATACAGCTTTTGAAAAACACTGTGGAGAAATTCTTCTCTATCCTATAAGGTCTTATGAGTTTGATTGCACTCAATGGCACACAACAGAAATATCAGGAAATAGCTTTAGTCTATCTGTAACATGTGCTAATAAAGTCCTTTAACAATCAGTATTCCCTGCTCCTGAAATCATAACATCTTGATCTAGCCCATACGATTCCATCCATTTTTTTTATAAAAATAGTATATTTTATAGTAAAGGCACATTCCCCAAGTAGGACAAAATGTTGCTGTTCTGTTAGGTACCATCCAGTCAGTTCTGCCTCATATTGCCCCGATGCACAAAGGAATGAAACAGCCCAGTCCTGTGCCATCCCCACAGTTCTTGTTATGTTTGGGCCCATTGTTGCTGCCATTGTGCCAG
>NW_006408593.1:2153270-2153774 GCF_000296735.1 Chrysochloris asiatica | reverse complement strand
CTGCTCCTTGGAAACCGTATACAGGGTCGCTATGGGTTGGAATTGACTCAATGACACTTAACAACAATAAATATGATTTTATTCTCCAACATCCATTTAACACATGAAAAATTCACTCATTTCTCTTTCTCCAAAGAGAGAGATGGGTAGAAGTTATTTGCTAACTGTTATAATACCCTCTTATTGCTCTACCCTTTGCTTTCATGTGTTTTTCTAATTTGTAATCTGCCTTCATAATAGCCCACAGACATGCAGGCTCCAATATTATGTTCACCTCTACCTACAAACTCCAGAAGACATGTACCCATGTCTCTCACCAGCCTCCTACTACTATGATGACAGCGGCTCCCCAGTGAGTGCTGACACATACCTTTGTACATTCTAAGGCACAGGGAAGTGAATGACTGTACTGAAGACAGTGATAGAGGGGGTGGAGCGAAGGCAAGTTTAATGTCCCTGAGGCAGGAAGATTTTTGATGTGTTTGGATTATAAAAAAAAAAAAA
>NW_006408593.1:2150557-2152070 GCF_000296735.1 Chrysochloris asiatica | reverse complement strand
AAAAAAAAAAAAAGACTTGTAAAACATGTTCAGGAGTTCAGGATTTAACTCTAAGACCAATGTTCCATTTGCTTCTACTGACTGACTTTGAATATCTGACATTGCTTTAAGTCACCTGCCTGGCCTTTTTATTATCCTGCAAAAACGCTCCCATTCATCAATGATCTCTTCAAATGTGACATTCAAATTTGAATGCTGTACTGCCAGATTTTTTTTTTTTTTATGAAACTAGCTGAACAGAATGAGAATCACACCAACTTGTGCTTACAACGTAGGAACTGTAAGACATAAACTTTTATTTATTTATTGTCTGTTGCTATAACATCCACCTGAAATTATTTTGTATTCTGATTTTTAAAAGGTCTCCTACAACTAAGATAGGAATTTTCTTCCTTAAGCTTCTCACTCCTTGCTGATGCCTCTCATATATTTAATTAAATAATGAAAAGAACACAGAAGTAGAATGGGGCACAGTTATGGACAAAGTCTTGTAAGAAGTCACTTAAAATTTTCTGTGCATTGTTGTTAGGTGCTGTTGAGTCAGTTCTAACTCATACCGACCTTATACCCAACAGAACTAAACACTGTCTCGTACTGCAACAGTCTCGTAATAATTCCTAAGCCCATTGCTGCTGCCACTGTGCCAATCCATCTCAATGGTGTTCTTCCTCTTTTTCGCTGACCCTCCACTCTACCAAGCATGATGATCTAGGGACTGGTCCCTCCTGATAATATGTCTGGAGTATTATGGCAAAGTTTCATCATCGGGGCTTGTCAGGAGTTCTCTGGCTCTACTTCTTCCAACATAGATTTGTCTGTTCTTCTGGCAGTGCATGGTACAATATTCTTCTCTAACACCGTAATTTAAATGCATCAATTCTTCTGCAGTTTTCCTTATTCATTGTCTAACTTTCATATTCATATGAAGCTATGGAAAATACCATGACTTGGGTCAGGCACACCTTACTCCTGAAAGTGATAACTTTGCTCTTGAACACTTTAAAGAAGTCTCCTGCAGCAGATTTGTATAATGGAATATGTTATTCGATTTCTTGACTGCTGCTTCCATTATTGTGGATGGTTGATCTGAGAAAAATGAAGTCTTTGACAATTTCAATCTTTTTTTCATTTATCTTGACGTTATTAACTGGTCCAGTGATGAGGATTTTTGTTTTTTTTACAGTGAGTTGCACCCCATTCTGAAAGATGTAGTCTTGATGTTCATCAGTAAGTTTAAGTACTCCTTGCTTTACAGTAAGCGAGACTGTATTGTCTACATATTGCAAGTTGTTAATGGTTCTTCCTCTAATACTGATGCCACATTTTTCATTTAATATAGTTTCTCAGATTAGTTTCTCAGCATTGTTTGAAAAATACGGATGAAAGAATTGAACCTTGGAGCACAACTTTCCTGGTTTTAAAGCATTCAGGGATCCTGGTGTGGCACTGCAGGATAATGCAGTGGAACACAAGTTCTGTTTGAACTGCAAGGTCAGCAATGCAAACCCACCAG